>NW_026948120.1:178185-373185 GCF_963921235.1 Mobula hypostoma
GTCCAGTAACACACTCACACCCAGGGTCACACATAGAATGAACCTCCTAACACACCTTCCAGTAACACACTCACACACAGAGTCAGACACCGTCCAGTAACACATTCGCTCCCGGGGTCAGACACCGTCCAGTAACACACCCACACCCGGGGTCAGACACCGTCCAGTAACACACTCACACCTGGGGTCACACACTGTCCAGTAACACACTCACATCCGGGGTCAGACACCATCCAGTAACACACTCAGACCCATGGTCAGACACAGTCCAGTAACACACTCACTCCATGGGTCAGACACCGTCCAGTAACGTACTTACACACCGGGACAGACACCGTCCAGTAACACACTCCCTCCCGGCGTCAGACACAGACTGACGCTCCCTCCACACCGTCCAGTAACACACACTCACACCTAGGGTCAGACATAAAGTGAAACTCCTAACACACCGTCCAGTAACACACTCACACACAGAGTCAAACACCGTCCAGTAACACACCCACACCCGGGTTCAGACACCGTCCAGTAACAGACTCACTCCCGGGGTCAGACACCGTCCAGTAACACACTCACTCCCTGCTTCAGACACCGTCCAGTAACAGACTCACTCTCGGGGTCAGACACTGTCCAGTAACTCCCTCACTCCTGGGGTCAGACACCATACCGTAACAGACTCACTCCCGGGGTCAGGCACCATCCAGTAACACTCTCACTCCCAGGGTCAGACACCGTCCAGTAACACACTCACTCCCGGAGTCAGACACCGTCCAGTAACACACTCACACCCCGGGTCAGACACCGTCCAGTAACTCACTCACTCCCGGAGTCAGACACCATCCAGTAACACATTCACACTTGTGGTCAGACACCGTCCAGTAACACATTCACTCCCGGGGTCAGACACCGTCCAGTAACACACTCACTCCCGGAGTCAGACACCGTCCAGTAACACACTCACTCCCGGAGTCAGACACCGTCCAGTAACACACTCACACCCGGGGTCAGACACCGTCCAGTAACACACTCACTCCCGGTGTCAGACACCGTCCAGTAACACATTCACACTTGTGGTCAGGCACCGTCCAGTAACACACTCACTCCCAGTGTCGGACACCATCCAGTAACACACTCACCCCCGGCTTCAGACACCGTCCAGTAACACACTCACTCTCGGGGTCAGACACCGTCCAGTAACTCCCTCACTCCCGGGGTCAGACACCATACAGTAACACACTCATTCCCGGGGTTAGAGACCGTCCAGTAACACACTCCCTCCCGGGGTCAGACACCGTCCCGTAACAGACTCACTCCCGGGGTCAGACACCGTCCAGTAACTCCCTCACTCCCGGGGTCAGACACCGTCCAGTAACACACTCACTCCCGGGGTCAGACACCGTCCAGTAACACACTCACTCTCGGGGTCAGACACCGTCCAGTAACACACTCACTCCCGGGGTCAGACACCATACCGTAACAGACTCACTCCCGGGGTCAGACACCATCCAGTAACACTCGCACTCCCAGGGTCAGACACCGTCCAGTAACACACTCACTCCCGGAGTTAGACACCGTCCAGTAACACACTCACTCCCAGGGTCAGACACCGTCCAGTAACATACTCACACCAGGGTCAGACACCGTCTAGTAACACACTAACTCCCGGGGTCAGACACCGTAATTAACACACTCACACCCAGGGTCAGACACCGTCCAGTAACACACTCACACCCGGGATCAGGCAGCGTCCAGTAACACACTCACTCCCGGGGTCAGACACCGTCCAGTAACACACTCACTCCCGGGGTCAGACACCAACCAGTAACACACTCACACCCGGGGTGAAACACTGTCCATTAACACACTCACATCCAGGGTCAGACACCGTCCAGTAACGCACTCACACCCGAGGTCAGACACCATTCCGTAACACACTCACACCCAGGGACAGATATCGTCCAGTAACACACTCACTCCTGGGGTCAGACACCGTCCAGTAACACACTCACTCCCGGGGTCAGACACAGACTGAAGCTCCCTCCACACCGTCCAGTAACACACTCACACCCAGGGTCACACATAGAGTGAACCTCCTAACACACCTTCCAGTAACACACTCACACACAGAGTCAGACACCGTCCAGTAACACACTCACTCCCGGGGTCAGACACCGTCCAGTAACACACTCACTCCCGGGGTCAGACACCGTCCAGTAACACACTCACACCTGGGTCAGACACCGTCCAGTAACACACTCACACCCGGGGTCAGACACCGTCCAGTAACACACTCACTCCCGGGGTAGACACCGTCCAGTAACACCTCACACCCGGGTCAGACACCGTCCAGTAACACACACTACACCCAGGGTCAGACACCGTCCAGTAACACACTCACTCCTGGGGTCAGACACCGTCCAGTAACACACTCACTCCCGGGGTCAGACACCGTCCAGTAACACACTAACACCCGGTGAGAAACACCGTCCAGTAACACTCTCACACCCAGGGTCAGACACCGTCCAGTAACACACTCACTCCTGGTGTCAGACACCGTCCAGTAACACACTCACTCCCGGGGTCAGACACAGACTGAAGCTCCCTCCACACCGTCCAGTAACACACTCACACCTGGGGTCAGACATAGAGTGAAACTCCTAACACACCTTCCAGTAACACACTCACACACAGAGTCAAACACCGTCCAGTAACACACCCACACCCGGGTTCAGACACCGTCCAGTAACACACTCACTCCCGGGGTCAGTCACCAACCAGTATCACACTAACACCCGGGGTGAAACACCGTAATTAACACTCTCACACCCAGGGTCAGACACCGTCCAGTAACACACTCACTCCTGGTGTCAGACACCGTCCAGTAACACACTCACTCCCGGGGTCAGACACCGTCCAGTAACACACTCACACCCGGGGTCAGACACCGTCCAGTAACACACTCACTCACAGGGTCAGACACCGTCCAGTAACACACTCACACCCGGGGTCAGACACCGTCCAGTAACACACTCACTCCCAGGGTCAGACACCGTCCAGTAACACACTCACACCCGGGGTCAGACACCGTCCAGTAACACACTCACACCCAGGGTCAGACACCGTCCAGTAACACACTCACACCCGGGGTCAGACACCGTCCAGTAACACACTCACTCCCGGGGTCAGACACCGTCCAGTAACACACTCACTCCCAGGGTCAGACACCGTCCAGTAACACACTCACTCCCGGGGTCAGACACCGTCCAGTAAAACACTCATTCCCGGGGTCAGACACAGACTGAAGCTCCCTCCACATGGTCCAGTAACACACTCACACCCAGGGTCAGACACCGTCCAGTAGCACACTCACTCCCGGGATCAGACACCGTCCAGTAACACACTCACTCCCGGGTCCAGTCACCAACCAGTATCACACTAACACCCGGGGTGAAACACCGTAATTAACACTCTCACACCCAGGGTCAGACACAGTCCAGCAACACACTCACTCCATGGTCAGACACAGTCCAGTAACACACTCACTCACAGGGTCAGACACCGTCCAGTAACGTACTCACACACCGGGTCAGACACCATCCAGTAACACACTCACTCCCGGGGTCAGACACAGACTGAAGCTCCCTCCACATGGTCCAGTAACACACTCACACCTAGGGTCAGACATAGAGTGAAACTCCTAACACACCGTCCAGTAACACACTCACACACAGAGTCAAACACCGTCCAGTAACACACCCACACCCGGGGTCAGACACCGTCCAGTAACACACTCACTCCCGGGGTCAGACACCGTCCAGTAACACACTCACTCCCGGGGTCAGACACTGTCCAGTAACACACTCACACCCGGGGTCAGACACCGTCCAGTAACACACTCACTCCCGGGGTCAGACACCGTCCAGTAACACACTCACACCCGGGGTCAGACACCGTCCAGTAACACACTCACTCCGGGGTCAGACACCGTCCAGTAACACACTCACTCCCGGGGTCAGACACTGTCCAGTAACACACTCACTCCCGGGGTCAGACACAATCCAGTAACACACTCACACCCAGGGTCAGACACCGTCCAGTAACACACTCACACCCAGGGTCAGACACCGTCCATTAACACACTCACACCCAGGGTCAGACACCAATCCAGTAACACACTCACTCCTGGGGTCAGACACCGTCCAGTAACACACTCACTCCCGGGGTCAGACACCATCCAGTAACACACTCACTCCCGGGGTCAGACACCGTCCAGTAACACACTCACTCCCGGGGTCAGACACCGTCCAGTAACACACTCACTCCCGGGGTCAGACACCGTCCAGTAACACACTCACTCCCGGGGTCAGACACCATCCAGTAACACACTCACTCCCGGGGTCAGACACCGTCCAGTAACACACTCACTCCCGGGGGTCAGACACCGTCCAGTAACACACTCACTCCCGGGGTCAGACACCGTCCAGTAACACACTCACTCCCGGGGTCAGACACCGTCCAGTAACACACTCACTCCCAGGGTCAGACACCGTCCAGTAACACACTCACACCCAGGGTCAGACACCATCCAGTAAAACACTCACTCCCGGGGTCAGACACAGACTGAAGCTCCCTCCACACGGTCCAGTAACACACTCACACCCAGGGTCAGACACCGTCCAGTAACACACTCACTCCCGGGGTCAGACACCGTCCAGTAACACACTCACTCCCGGGGTCAGACACCGTCCAGTAACACACTCACACCCGGGGTCAGACACCGTCCAGTAACACACTCACTCCCGGGGTCAGACACCGTCCAGTAACACACTCACTCCCGGGGTCAGTCACCAACCAGTATCACACTCACACCCGGGGTGAAACACCGTAATTAACACTCTCACACCCAGGGTCAGACACCGTCCAGTAACACACTCACACCCAGGGTTAGAGACCAATCCAGTAACACACTCACTCCCGGGGTCAGACAGCGTCCCGTAACACACTCACTCCCAGAGTCAGACACCGTCCATTAACATACTCACACCAGGGTCATACACTGTCTAGTAACACACTGATTCCCGGGGTCAGACACAGACTGAAGCTCCCTCCACACCATCCAGTAACACACTCACACCCGGGATCAGGCAGCGTCCAGTAACACACTCACTCCGGGGATCAGACACCGTCATGTAACAAACTCACTCCCGGGTCCAGTCACCAACCAGTATCACACTAACACCCGGGGTGAAACACCGTAATTAACACTCTCACACCCAGGGTCAGACACCGTCCAGTAACACACTCACACCTGGGGTCACACACCGTCCAGTAACACACTCACACCCAGGGTCAGACACCATCCAGTAACACACTCAGACCCATGGTCAGACACAGTCCAGTAACACACTCACTCCATGGGTCAGACACCGTCCAGTAACGTACTCACACACCGGGACAGACACCGTCCAGTAACACACTCCCTCCCGGCGTCAGACACCGTCCAGTAACACACTCACTCCCGGGTCCAGACACCGTCCAGTAACACACACTCACACCTAGGGTCAGACATAGAGTGAAACTCCTAACACACCGTCCAGTAACACACTCACACACAGAGTCAAACACCGTCCAGTAACACACTCACTCCCGGGGTCAGACACCGTCCAGTAACACACTCACTCCCGGGGTCAGACACCGTCCAGTAACACACTCACTCCCGGGGTCAGACACCGTCCAGTAACACACTCACACCCGGGGTCAGACACCGTCCAGTAACACACTCACTCCCGGGGTCAGACACCGTCCAGTAACACACTCACTCCCGGGGTCAGACACCGTCCAGTAACACACTCACTCCCGGGGTCAGACACTGTCCAGTAACACACTCACACCCGGGGTCAGACACCGTCCAGTAACAGACTCACTCCCGGGGTCAGACACTGTCCAGTAACTCCCTCACTCCTGGGGTCAGACACCATACCGTAACAGACTCACTCCCGGGGTCAGGCACCATCCAGTAACACTCTCACTCCCAGGGTCAGACACCGTCCAGTAACACACTCACTCCCGGAGTCAGACACCGTCCAGTAACTCACTCACTCCCGGGGTCAGACACCATCCAGTAACACATTCACACTTGTGGTCAGACACCGTCCAGTAACACATTCACTCCCGGGGTCAGACACCGTCCAGTAACACACTCACTCCCGGAGTCAGACACCGTCCAGTAACACACTCACACCCAGGGTCAGACACCGTCCAGTAACTCACTCACTCCCGATGTCAGACACCGTCCAGTAACACATTCACACTTGTGGTCAGGCACCGTCCAGTAACACACTCACTCCCAGTGTCGGACACCATCCAGTAACACACTCACCCCCGGCTTCAGACACCGTCCAGTAACACACTCACTCTCGGGGTCAGACACCGTCCAGTAACTCCCTCACTCCCGGGGTCAGACACCATACAGTAACACACTCATTCCCGGGGTTAGAGACCGTCCAGTAACACACTCCCTCCCGGGGTCAGACACCGTCCCGTAACAGACTCACTCCCGGGGTCAGACACCGTCCAGTAACACACTCACTCTCGGGGTCAGACACTGTCCAGTAACTCCCTCACTCCCGGGGTCAGACACCATACCGTAACAGACTCACTCCCGGGGTCAGACACCATCCAGTAACACTCGCACTCCCAGGGTCAGACACCGTCCAGTAACACACTCACTCCCGGAGTTAGACACCGTCCCGTAACACACTCACTCCCAGGGTCAGACACCGTCCAGTAACATACTCACACCAGGGTCAGACACCGTCTAGTAACACACTAACTCCCGGGGTCAGACACAGACTGAAGCTCCCTCCACACCGTCCAGTAACACACTCACACCCGGGATCAGGCAGCGTCCAGTAACACACTCACTCCGGGGGTCAGACACCGTCCAGTAACACACTCACTCCCGGGTTCAGTCACCAACCAGTATCACACTCACACCCGGGGTGAAACACTGTAATTAACACTCTCACACCCAGGGTCAGACACCGTCCATTAACACACTCACACCCAGGGTTAGAGACCAATCCAGTAACACACTCACACCCGGGGTCAGACACCGTCCAGTAACCCACTCACTCCCGGGGTCAGACACCGTCCAGTAACACACTCACTCCCGGGGTCAGACACCGTCCAGTAACACACTCACTCCTGGGTTCAGACACCGTCCAGTAACACACTCACACCGAGTGTCAGACACCGTCCAGTAACACAGTCACACCCGGGGTCAGACAGTAATCAGTAGCACACTCACTCCCGGGGTCAGACCCCGTCCAGTAACACACTCACTCTCGGGGTCAGACACCGTCCAGTAACTCCCTCACTCCCGGGGTCAGACACCATACAGTAACACACTCATTCCCGGGGTTAGACACCGTCCAGTAACACACTCACACCCAGGGTCAGACACCATCCAGTAACAGACACACTCCTGGGGTCAGACACCGTCGAGTAACACACTCACACTTGTGGTCAGACACCGTCCAGTAACACACTCACACCCGGGGTCAGACACAGAGCGTAGCTTCTAACACACCGTCCAGTAACACACTCACCCTCGGTGTCAGACACAGTTCAATAACGCACTCACACCCAGGGTCAGACACTGTCCATTAACACACTCACACCCGGGTTCAGACACCGTCCTGTAGCACACTCACACCCAGGGTCAGACACAGATTGAAACTCCATCTACCCCATCCCATCACACGCTCCGCGGGTCAGACACAGTGTGGAGGTATTGGGATTGGGCTGGGAGAATTTTAGTAAATCTGATGCATGAAGTTGGCCAAATACTTTGGAGCAGGTTCGGAGAGTTTCCTGAACTTTTGAGTGAGCGGCTGGCTTGGTGTGAAGGCTCCATTTGTAGAGTTTTTCTTCCAGTTTGGCAGCGTTTGTTGGCGGCTGCTGACTGTGTAGCTTCTCTTTGCGACCGCTGGCAGCTCGTCAGTATGCCTTCTCGTTCCGAAGGCAGGGAGAGCAACACCGTTGCTCCCCCTGCTAGCATCGGGGCAACATCCCTTCCTCCTGCCTCGCCGTGTTTCTCATCAGGTGTGGGTATCTCCACCTCTCTCTGCCTGGGGGTTCTTCGGGACCGACGTTGGAATTTCTGTCGCCGTGACAAAAGGTATCGTCGGGCGCTGGGCGGCTTCCTCCTGCCCCAGCAACAGCCCTAGCCCCGGACCGAAGTATTTTGTGCCCTGGAATAACTCCGGATCAGTGCGCGGATTTGGACGGCTGGGGAAGGCGGTATTTTGGCCGCAGAGAAAGGATTCGGGAAGGCAGTGTTCCATCTGGGTACTGGTGCACCGGGCTCTCAATAGGGTGATTATGGTCACAGTCACATTTTTTGCAGAAGGAGCTGGTAATAACAAGGTTTTCCTTCCCCATCTAGCCCTCTTGGGACAAGTAAGTTCACGGATCACTGCCATAAAACCGGAGTTTAGGAGACGCACCCTCCTCAGGGTAATCTCTTTCCCGTTCATGCAGGCCGACGTTGAGCCCCGGTTTACTGTCCGGCACCAGGGGGTAGATCACCGGGTGTATTTGGAGCTTTGAGCGCCCGCGGTGCCATGCGCGCGGGGAGGTGGAGCACTTTTGGAGGGATTGTCCCATCACTCGGCCCAAGAAGTTCACCTCTAGCTTCCCCTGTCCCTGTCCCCGTCTCTTCTCCTGCATCTGCCCCCGCCGCTCGGGTGGGGGAACTTGAGGCTACATGCAGAGGGGGTGCGGCAGGGACGAGGAGTCGCAGCGGGGAAGGAAGGTGAAGAAGTCCAAATTCCCTAGGAAGAAGGCCCCTGTGTACGCCGAGGTTACGCCCGTCCCTTTGTCCTCGACCAAGGAGTCCGCTTGCCCTGACGTTCATCGGGAGGCACAGGGAAGTGCGCAGGCGTCGGGGCGATGGAAGAACAGACTGATGCTGCACTGGGGACCCCTGTTCCGGGTGTTCTTCTCCCAAGAGGGTAGAGAGTGTAGACGTGGGGGAGTCACGGTGGGCGTGGGGTGGGGGAGAGTGGAGGGGGTGTGGAATCCAGGTGGAGATCGATCCCAAACCTGAATCCTTAGATGTAGCCTCGAGAGCTGTGTGGGTGGAGTGTGTGTGCAGGAAGGTGGTGTTGCCCCCTGATCTGGCAACTGAGCCAGCCCTGGAGCCCTCCACCCAGGACTTACTAGTTAGTGCCTCTCTACACTGGATGAGAGCGGCCAGCCCCGCTCTCTCTCAGGATAGGGCTCCAGGTGGACCCCGAGAACCGGAGTTGTCAGGGAACACTTGGCTCTGGCTCCTGAGGAGAGAGATGTACTCTCTATGTTGACCCCATTAACCCTTCGTTCACAGGGAACTCCTGGGGATGACCCTCCGCTGGTGTTACTGTGGGTAGGGCTGAGATGAAGTTGGAGTCGGCGGGTATGAGCGATGTACTCGCTGCGTCGTGTGGGTAGGAAGTGCTCCCACCTGCTAGTACACATGGGGAGGGGTGGGGATATGAGGGCTCTATGTGTACTGAGGAGGTGGAGGGAGACCCGTTTGATAGTGAGACGATGGACATCCTTACCGTTCCCGAGGAGTCCTTGTTGATACCCGTTGAAGAGATCAGAGAGTTTATTCTCACCCCTGAGGGTGCGAAGCATCGGCCGAAATTAGCTTCCCTACGCTGGTCTGGCATGCCGAGGTTGGTGAAGTCTTTGCGTGTCATTCCTAGACGGAAGGGGAAGTGGAAGAGGAATGCCGTGTCTAGGAAGTATAGGCGACAGCTTAAAACTTCCCTGGATGGCCTGGTGAGGAACCCCCATTCCTGCGAGGGATTGTGGATTACAGGGTGGCGTTTGCAGCCTTCGAGCCCGGAGAGCAAAGAGCATTTCTTGCTCTTTTTTGGGGGGAAGGGAGGGCAGAGAGTGGCTCTGTTCTCACCGGGAAGGGTGCAGGGATTTAGCGCACTCCCGATACGAAACTCACCGTAACTATTCTCAGTGTGAATAGCAGCAGGGCTTCTTTCCACAATCTCTCAGTCGGGAGAGAAACCCTGAGGTGTGTTTTTGCAGGAAATCCATACCATTCCAGGAGGTGAGTCCACTTGGCTCCTGGAGTGGAGGGAGGGACCCCAGCTCCAACTCTAGTGTGATGCCGATCCTGTTGGACCAAACCTTCATAGAAGTCTGGGATATCGTCCCGGGCGTGCGCCTGGGTGGTGTATCGCTGCACTTCATCAACCTGTATGCCGCTAGGAATGGGGTGATGCAGACCCGCCTGTTCCGTCAGGTGTCCACTCTGCTAAGGTCCATTGACTCCGGGGACTGCGACGTGCTCGGGGAAGAGTTCAACTGTACCTCCAGGTGGAGCTCCAGCGCGACCTAGCGTCGGCAAAAACAAGTTAAAGCAGTTAGTGGGCTCCTTTGACTTGGTGGACACCTCGCAGAATCTTCACCCTGACTCTAGCTTCTTCCCGAGAGGGAAAGAGGGGGAGGTTTCTGCATAGACCGTCTCTACGTCTCTCGGGCGTACATCTCCCGCTTGTCGGCGTCCGCTGTGTGGCTGGTATCGTGCTCGGACCATCACCTCGTGTGGATGGAGTTTGCTCCTTCTTACCCTCGGGTGGGATCCGGGCATTGGCACTTTAATAACCAGCTGCTGGAAGACAGCCGATTCCAGGATTCGTTCCGGGCAATCTGGGTCACCTGGAGAGAGAGAGACGGGAGGATTTCTGCTCCCCACGGCTACAGTGGGATATGGGCAAAGCCCACATCCGGTTTCTCTATCGGGAGTACACTGGGGGGTCTACAAAGAGGCGGATTCAGCGTCTGAGATTGAGCGGTTTGAGAGAGAGTTGCTTAACTTTGTCCGGTCTCAGTCCGACCGCTGGAGGCCAACAATTATGGCAAAAGAATACCAAGAGAAGAATTTCGCACTGAGAGATCTGCAGCTCCAGCTGCGGGATTTGGACCGTGGTTCACCATTCTTTTACTCGGTGGAGAAGTGGCGAAGAGTCCAAAATCAGGTAGTGGAGTTACTCGCTACCGGTGGCTTGTCCGCCACCCATCCTGATGGAATCTACAGAGAAGTGCGCTCTGTCTGCGGGTCCTTGTTCTCGCCAGACCCATCAAGTGTGGACGGATGCAGTGAAGTCTGGAAAGATTTGCCCAGAAGACGCTCTCATGAAACGGGCAAAGCTAGCTCCAGCTCTTCAGCAAATCCGGAAGGGCAAGTCCCCTGTCCTAGATGGCCTAACCGTTGAGTTCTTTCGGGCTTTCTGGGATGTCCTGGGGAATGACAACCGCCTTGTCCTAGGGGAGAGCATAGTTTCTGCGGAGATGCCCCTTTCAGGGCGGAGAGATGTAATAGCTCTGTTGCCAAAGAAGGGAGACCTCCGCCTGCTAAAGAACTGGTGTCAGTGTGTCTATTGTGCGCGGACTACAGGATTTTCGCCCGGGCGATGGCCAGCTGTCTTTGGCTCGCTGTTGAGACAGGCGATCCACCCTGACCAATCTTACACAGTCCCGGGCCGCTCCATTCATGATGTCCATCTAGTTCGGGACCTGATCCACCTGCTCCAGAAGACTGGGTCCCCGACAGCCTTTCTCTCTCTTAACCAGGAGAAGGCGTTTGACCGGTTGACCACAGTTTCCTGGTGGGCACTAACTGACCTGGCAATGAAAGACATGGCCCAAATGGAGCGCTGGTCAGGCCTTCTCGGAGTGCTTTCCTATCGAGGCAGGGTGGTGGCCTCCATGTTGTGGTACAGGATGGTCACTTTGGCTCCACCTGCCCCCTTTGTCACAAGGATGCAGAGGGAGTTAGTGGACTTCCTCTGAGGTAACAGGAAACACTGGGTGTCTGCAGCAGTCTAGATTCTCCCAATGGGATAGGATGGACAGTTGGCGTCTCTCCATCTCAGGACCGTGCAGAGATTCCTGTATGCCAGCACCCTCCCTGGTGGCACATGTTGGCGACATACTTTCTCCAGAGGGGCTGCTGTCTTCATGAAGAGATGCGATTACCGACAGCAGGGGTCAGCCGTATAGTTATGCCCTGCTTCTGTCAGGACCTGCTGAGGGTCTGGAACATGGATGCCTCAGGCCAGGAACTCCCTCCACTGGCTGAGAGTGGAGTCCCCGCTCTACCCGTGCCCTACCCCAACAGATGTCGGTGCTGCTCAGGTGTGTGGAGTGACTTTGGCTGGGCTCACCTCCACTCTGCCGGAACCGCTTGTCAGCCCCAGTCCCCAGCAGCTTATCTGGGAGCCGAGCCCACACAACTTGAGCCATCTCTCATTGACACCCACAATCCCATTTAGGGATGCAAGTAGGAGGTACCTGTATGGGCTGCTGCTCCACACCCTGTACTTCCTTCATCCACCACCCCAACATGCCATGGCAGTCGGTATTTCCATCTGGAAATGGGGGGGGGGGGGTCCCCATTGGAAGTCCCTTTATGAGGAAGTTCTTCCCATGCACCTTGGGGATCTCAGCTGGAGGGTGCTGCATCGAGCGGTGCCCTACAATAAGTTCTTTAGTTTGTACAGGGATCTCCCAGCCACATGCCACTTCTGTGGGCTGGAAGAGACCGTTTACCACATGTACATGGAGTGTGTGAGGATGCAGCCCCTTTGTGTATAACTGCGAGGACTGCTCCTTACCTTCTGGTTGCATTAGTAGCACCCTTTTCATATATGGTCATCCAGTAATGAGCGGCAACAAGGAAGGGATGAGGATGTCCTTGTCAACTTACTACTGGAGCTGGCTGAAACAGCTATCCATGGGTTGTGAAAGTGTCTGGCGGAAGGATCTGCCCGGATGGACTGCCAGGCAATGTTTAGGAGGTATGTCCGTGCGTAGGTAAGCACTGAGAGGGAACAAGTGCTGTCCAGGGCGACCACAGAGGCGATCCAGGACCGTTGGGCTCTGGGGAGGGATTAGCTCCATCATTGATAGAGATGGGAACATTTTTGTTTAATTTAGTTTGACTAGCAATTGTGTTAGTCACTATTTTGTATATATTTGTGGTATTGTATTTGTAATAAAGATAATTTATAAAAAAAGAGGATCAGACAAAGTGAAGCTCCCTCCACTCCATCCCATCACACACTCCCAGGTCAGACAGATTGAAGCTCCCATCACACTCTCCTGGGGTCAGACACAGAGTGAAGCTCCCTCCACACTGTCCCCTCACACTCTCCCAGGGTCAGACACAGAGTGAAGCTCCTTCCACACCGTTCCCTCACACTCTCCCGGGGTCAGACACAGAGTGAAGCTCCCTCCACACTGTCCCATTACACTCTCCCAGGGTCAGACACAGAGTGAAGCTCCCTCCACACTGTCCCCTCACACTCTCCCAGAGTCAGACACAGAGTGAAGCTCCCTCCACACTGTCCCATCACACTCTCCCAGGGTCAGACACAAAGTGAAGCTCCCTCCACACTGCCCCATCACACTCTCCCGGGGTCAGACACAGAGTGAAGCTCCTTCCACACTGTCCCCTCACACTCTCCCGGGGTCAGACACAGAGTGAAGCTCCCTCCACACTGCCCCATCACACACTCCCGGGGTCAGACACAGAGTGAAGCTCCCTCCACACTGTCCCCTCACACTCTCCCAGGGTCAGACACAGAGTGAAGCTCCCTCCACACTGTCCCCTCACACTCTGCCAGGGTCAGACACAGAGTGAAGCCCCCTCCACACTGTCCCCTCACACTCTCCCAGGGTCAGACACAGAGTGAAGCTCCCTCCACACTGTCCCCTCACACTCTCCCAGGGTCAGACACAGAGTGAAGCTCCCTCCACACTGTCCCCTCACACTCTGCCAGGGTCAGACACAGAGTGAAGCCCCCTCCACACTGTCCCCTCACACTCTGCCAGGGTCAGACACAGAGTGAAGCCCCCTCCACACTGTCCCCTCACACTCTCCCAGGGTCAGACACAGAGTGAAGCTCCCTCCACACTGTCCCCTCACACTCTCCCAGGGTCAGACACAGAGTGAAACTCCCTCCACACTGTCCCATCACACACTCGCGGGGTCAGACTCAGAGTGTAGCTCCCACCACACCAACCCATCACACACTCCTGGGGTCAGACACAGAATGAAGCTGGCAGATGTTGATATGATACAAATGTATTTATCAGATCAGTGAAGACATGAACACAAACTCCATCTAAATAGAAAATATATACTTTAATTACATCTCCTAACCCCCCCCCCAAAAAAAACGGACAGCAGCAAACAGGGATTTGATGCTACATCAGTTTGAGATGGTCTCCTTGAGTGCAGCGACAACTCTTTGAGGCCTTGGAATGAAGCAGTAAGAGTGGCCACAGTACAACCACCAGGAACATCTCCAGCCACTCTCCATCTTCACCTTGGCTGCAGAACCATCGGCAACATCTCCAGCTGGCTTCCTCCTATCCAACCACCCTCACCGAGGGTGCAGACCCATCAGGAACGTCTCCAGCCACCCTCTGCCCACCTATGCACCATCACTGTAGGGTGCTGAACCTACAGGATACTCAACTGAGCTGTAGTTTGAGAGGATTGGGAGGAGAGACTGGTTGCGGGCATTCCCGGTAGCACAAGGCAGTTCCTCCTTCTACCTTCCCTTTCCCACCAACAGCTGGAGTTGCAGAACCAAGTCTTCCCATCAAATTGTCAAGATTCACTCTCAATTTGACCCAAACTCTGCCCCCTCTGAAGGGTTTTGAGATCCTTTGGTGTTGCCCCCTCCCCCCCACCCTCTCGAGCTGCCTGCATACCGGATGTGAACAGGAAGCCGTAGAAAGCAGTGGGAGTGAGCCAGTTCCATCATGGATACATCTCTCCCCACCAACCAGGAACATCTACAAGAGGCAGGGACTCACGAAGGTGACATCCATCATCATACTCTATTTCCCTCCACTAGCACTAATTTTGTACATCAAACTGTTTAGTCTCCTCCACAGGTGCTATGTTCCTCGAGCATTTCATGTATGTTACTAATCTCATGGGGTTTTCTTTGTGTTTGTGGTTCCTGGGAGTTTTGAATAATTTAGCTTATGTTTATAACATACTGTGCTACTGATTTTCATGGCATTGAGACCCTGGGAACATGAGTCCTTGGCAAAAACTTGAAACTCAAAGGGTGTGTGAAAGAGAGCCACATAATTGATGTGGGAGAGTAAGCAGGTGAAGGGAAGAGCGGCCTCATTGACCTGGGGACTGAGAGGGGAGGGAGCTGTAGGGTGCACCTGGCTCTTCTGTGCCTACAACCTGCTGTGGTTTGAGGGGAGAGAAGAGGGGTTGGGAAGAGGATGCAGGTGGAAATGTCCCATCCCCTCCTGGGTAGAAGGAACCCCCATACACCCCACCAGCCAAATGATCCATCCCTCCTGTCTCCCAAACTCTCGTGAGATTGACAGGGAATCCATACCCTGGAGGGGAGCCCACGCTGAGCTTAGGGGATGTGTTTTAAGTGGGGCTTAAAGTCCCACCAGGGAGGTTGTTTCCCATCTATCTCAACCCCCTCCCAGGATAAGGGCATGGGGGGGCAAGGGAGTCTGAGTATAAGGGTCAGGGATAGGAAGGCAGAAACTGAAGAGGTTCTGCAGATGCTTGAAATCTTAAGCAACACATTGGAGGAACTCAGCAAGTCAAGCAGCATCTGAAAATGAATAGTCGCCCTTTCGGGCCCAAAACGCTTCATCAGGACTGGAAAGGGAGGAGAAAAATGCCAGATTAAGAAGGTGAAAGGAGGGGAAGGAGTACAAGATGGAGGGTGATAGGTGACACTATGTGAGGGTGAGTGAGGGAAGGGAATGTATTAAGAATCTGGGAGGTGATAGGTGGAAGAGGCAAAGAAGGAATCTGATAGGAGAAGACAGTGGATCATGGAAGAAAGGGCACCAGAGGGAGATGATGGGTAGGTGAGGAGAAGAGAAGGTGTGAGAGGGGAACCAGAATGGGGAATAAGAAAAATCATGAGATGGGAAGATATTTCCTCACCCAGAGGGTTAAGGAGTTTGGGGGAGGGGAGTCTGGAATTCTCTCCCCCACAGAGGGTCCATCACTGAGTTCATTTGGAAGCTGGATGGATGTTCAGGGGAATGGGAATGAGGTAGAAATTCAGCAGTGGTCAGTTGGAACAGTCATGAGGGTCAGAGAAAGAGGAACAAGGGTGGGTTGTCTATCTGCCCTGAGTGGGGAGGAGTGGGGAAAGGGGAGGTCTGAGGGGGAAGGCATTAGGAGACAGGTGGAGTCTCTGAACAACAACACCCATTATTTGACCAGCTTGCTAGAAACCCCCTCTGGAGAAGCCATTCTGCAAATTTTGGAGCTGCTGGTGCTCAGAAGGGAGGATAAGAACCTGACAGTCCCTCAGCAGAGACTCACTGGGCCGGCTGAGATTGACAGAACTGGTGCGGGGATGTGGGGGAAAGAGCTATCCTCCGGGGTGTGCGTTGGTCTGCTGATGGGGTGGGGAAGAGATGGAGGGACCGGAGGAGAGGAAGAGAAAGGTGTCACAATGGGGCCGCTGGTAGCGGACCCAAATGCAAAACACAGACACTGAAGTACGAGGAACAGGACTTGACTAGAGTAGAGACATGACAGGATACAGACAAGGAGCGTGGACAAGAACGCAGACTTGGGCTAGGACATGGACAAGACAGGGAACTTGGACAAGGAACTATGCACTAGAAGCCTGGGCTTGGGCTCCGAGCCAGAGACTGGACATGGACCCAGAACCTGGCAAGGATATGACATGACTACAGGACGTGGCTGGGGTCTTGAGGCTTGAATCTTGAGTCTTGAGTCTTGAGGCTGGGGTCTTGAGTCTTGGAGACAGGCTGGGGTCCTGAGGCTCGAGCTTGCAGACAGGCTGGGGTCCTGGGTCTTGAGGCTGCAGGCTGGAGTCTTGGGTCTTGAGGCTGCAGGCTGGGGTCCTGGGTCTTGAGGCTGCAGGCTGGGGTCCTGGGTCTTGAGGCTGCAGGCTGGAGTCTTGGGTCTTGAGGCTGCAGGCTGGGGTCCTGGGTCTTGAGGCTGCAGGCTGGGGTCCTGGGTCTTGAGGCTGCAGGTTGGAGTCTTGGGTCTTGAGGCTGCAGGCTCAGGTCTTGGGTCTTGGAATGCGGTGGCTGATAACTCGGAGGCTGGAGTTCGGAGACAGACTGGGAACTGAACATCAACATAGAGCCGGGACTTATCCTTCGAAAAGCCGGGACACCAACATGAGATAGGACAGTACATAGACATGGAGCTGGGACTTATACTTAGACAAGCCAGGACTCAACTTCTTCTCCACACCAAGGTGGGAAAGGTCACTCCGTCGGGTAACAGCAGAATGGCCTGACTCACCCAACAGAGGCAAAGACAAGACAAGACGGTCCCCCCACAGGGCAACGGCAGAACGGCCTGACTTACTCCACGGAGGCAAGGACAAGACAAGACAGAGCCCCCTGCAGGGCAAAGGCAGAACGGCCTGACTTACCCCACAGAGGCAAGGACAAGACAGATCCCCCCACCCCGCAGGGCAATGGCAGAACGCCTGACTTACCCCACGGAGGTGAGGTCAAGAAGAGACAAACATCGAAGAATGACAGACAGTTCCATCTCTGTTTCGGGGTTTCTCCGAGTTGCAGTTACGGCCAGCGACCTCGGCTGGCTACGGAAATAGCCGGATCCCTACCAAGCTCGGAGTGGCTGACGGCACTCAACTGGCCCAGGAAACAGCTGAATCCATACCACAAAGACAGCTCAGATTACTGACAGCAAGGCTCCATGATGGGATTGTTCCCCAACGTGGCCTAAAGATGGCAAGTGGCCACTCTAGCCTTCCATCAGCAGGTTGCTCCCAGAGGATCTTGACAAGACAAACCAGCAGCCCACACTTGACTCCAAGGCCACTTATATTCCAAGCCACAAGATGGGAATCAGGTGCCTATGATTAACTCAGCCAAAACAAGGGACAGCTGGAAGACCCGGAGTCCTGAGTCCACAAACCGGACCGTGAACCGGAATGCGGACTTCATGGACCAGACCATGACAAAAGGTTGTGGGTCCTCTTGTGCTGAAGTCCACTCAGAGAGTTAGCCGAGAAATAGTCCCACATTTTAATGTGAAGGGTTGTCGGGGAACCTCTGCGGCCCAGTCATATGTAGCAGGCATACAGGTAGGTCTCCTCCAGCCTCCACTCTGGGGGCACCTCCTCGGGCTTGTGTGACTTGATGTGCTTCTGCATGGAGGCGAGGCTAGAACAGTACAGGCGGCAGATGGTGCACTGGTAGGGCAGGGCGCCGTTGTGGGTCCTCAGGTGCTTGATCATGGCCGAATAGTCACGAGAGCGCTGGCGGCATAGCTTACACTCAAAAGGCTTCTCACCTGGGTGGTAAAAGACAGGATAGTTACACTCTCCCTCACACACACACACACACACACACACACACACTCACTCACTCACTCCTGGGGTTAGGCATCGGAGAACCTCTGGGTTCTCGGGTCAACTTCCAGTTCTCATCACTGGCATGTATCATACTATACAGCCCTTCAGCCCATCTCTTCCATGTCAAACAAAGTGCCTGCCCAAGTTAGAAACACACGAGATGCTGCTGTTGCTGGAAATGCACAGTAACACGCACAAAATGCTGGAGAAACTCAGCACGAAAGACAACACCTATGGAAGGGAATAAACAGTTCACTGGAGTGCTGGAGGCTGAGGGGTGACCCAATGAGGCTTACAAGAAGCATAGACAGAGTAAACGGGGTTGAAATAAGCTGGGAAGATGTGGAATCGATATGGGTAGAGCTGCGTAACACTAAGGGGCAGAAGACGCTGGTGGGAGTTGTGTACAGGCCACCTAACAGTAGTAGTGAGGTCGGAGATGGTATTAAACAGGAAATTAGAAATGTGTGCAATAAAGGAACAGCGGTTATAATGGGTGACTTCAATCTACATGTAGATTGGGTGAACCAAATTGGTAAAGGTGCTGAGGAAGAGGATTTCTTGGAATGTTTGCGGGATGGTTTTTTGAACCAACATGTCGAGGAACCAACTAGACAGCAGGCTATTCTGGACTGGGTTTTGAGCAATGAGGAAGGGTTAATTAGCAATCTTGTCGTGAGAGGCCCCTTGGGTAAGAGTGACCATAATATGGTGGAATTCTTCATTAAGATGGAGAGTGACATAGTTAATTCAGAAACAAAGGTTCTGAACTTAAAGAGGGGTAACTTTGAAGGTATGAGACGTGAATTAGCTAAGATAGACTGGCAAATGACACTTAAAGGATTGACGGTGGATATGCAATGGCAAGCATTTAAAGGTTGCATGGATGAACTACAACAATTGTTCATCCCAGTTTGGCAAAAGAATAAATCAAGGAAGGTAGTGCACCCGTGGCTGACAAGAGAAATTAGGGATAGTATCAATTCCAAAGAAGAAGCATACAAATTAGCCAGAAAAAGTGGCTCACCTGAGGACTGGGAGAAATTCAGAGTTCAGCAGAGGAGGACAAAGGGCTTAATTAGGAAGGGGAAAAAAGATTATGAGAGAAAACAGGCAGGGAACATAAAAACTGACTGTAAAAGCTTTTATAGATATGTAAAAAGGAAAAGACTGGTAAAGACAAATGTAGGTCCCCTACAGACAGAAACAGGTGAATTGATTATGGGGAGCAAGGACATGGCAGACCAATTGAATAATTACTTTGGTTCTGTCTTCACTAAGGAGGACATAGTAGGGGACAGAGGATCCAGTGAGATGGAGGAACTGAGCGAAATACATGTTAGTAGGGAAGTGGTGTTAGGTAAATTGAAGGGATTAAAGGCAGATAAATCCCCAGGGCCAGATGGTCTGCATCCTAGAGTGCTTAAGGAAGTAGCCCAAGAAATAGTGGATGCATTAGTGATAATTTTTCAAAACTCGTTAGATTCTGGACTAGTTCCTGAGGATTGGAGGGTGGCTAATGTAACCCCACTTTTTAAAAAAGGAGGGAGAGAGAAACCGGGGAATTATAGACCGGTTAGCCTAACGTCGGTGGTGGGGAAACTGCTGGAGTCAGTTATCAAAGATGTGATAACAGCACATTTGGAAAGCGGTGAAATCATCGGACAAAGTCAGCATGGATTTGTGAAAGGAAAATCATGTCTGACGAATCTCATAGAATTTTTTGAGGATGTAACTAGTAGAGTGGATAGGGGAGAACCAGTGTATGTGGTATCTTTGGATTTTCAAAAGGCTTTTGACAAGGTCCCACACAGGAGATTAGTGTGCAAACTTAAAGCACATGGTATTGGGGGTAAGGTATTGATGTGGATGGAGAATTGGTTAGCAGACAGGAAGCAAAGCGTGGGAATAAACGGGACCTTTTCAGAATGGCAGGCGGTGACTAGTGGGGTACCGCAAGGCTCAGTGCTGGGACCCCAGTTGTTTACAATATATATTAATGACTTGGATGAGGAAATTAAATGCAGCATCTCCAAGTTTGCGGATGACACGAAGCTGGGTGGCAGTGTTAGCTGTGAGGAGGATGCTAAGAGGATGCAGAGTGACTTGGATAGGTTGGGGGAGTGGGCAAATTCATGGCAGATGCAATTTAATGTGGATAAATGTGAAGTTATCCACTTTGGTGGCAAAAATAGGAAAACAGATTATTATCTGAATGGTGGCCGATTAGGAAAAGGGGAGGTGCAACGAGACCTGGGTGTCATTATACACCAGTCATTGAAAGTGGGCATGCAGGTACAGCAGGCGGTGAAAAAGGCGAATGGTATGCTGGCACTTATAGCAAGAGGATTCGAGTACAGGAGCAGGGAGGTACTACTGCAGTTGTACAAAGCCTTGGTGAGACCACACCTGGAGTATTGTGTGCAGTTTTGGTCCCCTAATCTGAGGAAAGACATCCTTGCCATAGAGGGAGTACAAAGAAGTTTCACCAGATTAATTCCTGGGATGGCAGGACTTTCATATGAAGAAAGACTAGATGAACTGGGCTTGTACTCGTTGGAATTTAGAAGATTGAGGGGGGATCTGATTGAAACATATAAAATCCTAAAGGGATTGGACAGGCTAGATGCAGGAAGATTGTTCCCGATGTTGGGTAAGTCCAGAACGAGGGGTCACAGTTTGAGGATAAAGGGGAAGCCTTTTAGGACCGAGATTAGGAAAAACTTCTTCACACAGAGAGTGGTGAATCTGTGGAATTCTCTGCCACAGGAAACAGTTGAGGCCAGTTCATTGGCTATATTTAAGAGGGAGTTAGATATGGCCCTTGTGGCTACGGGGATCTGGGGGTATGGAGGGAAGGCTGGGGCGGGGTTCTGAGTTGGATGATCAGCCATGATCATAATAAATGGCGATGCAGGCTCGAAGGGCCGAATGGCCTACTCCTGCACCTATTTTCTATGTTTCTATGTTAAATAGGAAGTCACGGTGCAGCTGTATAAAACGCTGGTTTAGGCTGCAATTGATGAGTAGTTTTGGTCACTCCAAGGATGTCGAGACTTTGGAGAAAGTGCAGAAGAGGCTCTCCAGGGTGCTGGCTGGATTAGAGAGTGTGAGCTGTAAGGGAAAAGTTGGACAAACTTGGGTTGTTTTCTCTGGAACAGCTGAGGCTAAGTGAAGACCTGATAGGAGTTTATAAGATTATGAGAGGCAGAAATAGACTCTACGGTCCTGATGAAGGGTCTTGGCTAAAATTGTCAATTGTTTTGAGGCATAATATGATTAGGAATAGTCAGCATGGCTTTGTCAAAGGCAGGTCGTACCTTACGAGCCTGATTGAATTTTTTCAGGATGTGATGAAACACATTGATGAAGGAAGAGCAGTAGATGTACTGTATATGGATTTTAGCAAGGCATTTGATAAGGTACTCTTTGCAAGGCTTATTGAGAAAGTAAGGAGGCATGGGATCCAAAGGGACATTGCTTTATGGATCCAGAAATGGCTTGCCCACAGAAGGTAAAGAGTGGTTGTAGACGGGTCATATTCTGCTTGGAGGTCGGTGACCAGTGGTGTGACTCGGATATGTTCTGGGACCCCTTCTCTTCGTGATTTTTATAAATGATCTGGATGAGGAAGTGGAGGGATCGGTTAGTAAATTTGCTGATGACACAAAGGTTGCAGGTGTTGTGGATAGCGTAGAGGGCTGTCAGAGGTTACACCGGGACACTGATAGGATGCAAAACTGGGCTGAGAAGTGGCAGATGGAGATCAACCCAGATAAGTTTGAGGTGGTTCATTTTGGTAGGTCAAATATGATGGCAGAATATAATATTAATGGTAAGACTCTTTGCAGTGTGGAGGATCAGAGGGATCTTGGGGTCCAAGTCCATAGGACACTCAAAGCTGCTGCGCAGGTTGACTCTGTGGTTAAGAAGGCCATCAATTGTGGGATTGAGTTTAAGAGTCAAGAGGTAATGTTGCAGCTATATAGGACCCTGTTTAGACCTCACTTGGAGTACTGTGCTCAGTTCTGGTTGCCTCATCACAGGAAGGATGTGGAAACCATAGAAAGGGTGCAGAGGAGATTTATAAGGATGTTCAAGCAACACACATAAAAATGTTGTTGAACGCAGCAGGCCAGGCAGCATCTATAGGAAGAGGTACAGTCGACGTTTCGGGCCAAGCCTGGGCTGCTGCGTTCACCAGCATTTTTATGTGGGTTGCTTGAAACTCCAGCATCTGCAGATTTCCTCATGTTTGTGTTTATAAGGATGTTGCCTGGATTTGGGAGCATACCATATGAGAAAAGGTTGAGTGAACTCAGCCTTCTCTCCTTGGAGTGACAGAGGATGAGAGGTGACCTGATAGAAATGTACAAGATGATTAGAGGCATTGATCGTGTGGATAGTCGGAGGCTTTTTCCCGGGGTGAAATGGCTAGCACAAGAGGGCACAGTTTTAAGGTGCTTGGAATTAGGTACAGAGGAGATGTCAGGGGTAAGTTTTTTATGCAGAGAGTGGTGAGTGCGTGGAATGGGCTGCCAGTGACGATGGTGGAGGCGGATGAGGGAGACTCCTGGATAGGTACATGGAGCTTAGAAAAATAGAAAATTAGAAAAATAGAGGGCTATGGATAACCCTAGGTAATTTCTAAGTAAGGACATGTGGGCCAAAGAGCCTGTATTGTGCTGTAGGTTTTCTACATTTCTGTGTTTATTCCCCTCCAGAGATGCTGACTGACTTGATGAGTTCCTCCACGTGTTTGTGTTTTGTATGTGTTGCTGAAGATTTCCAACGTCTGCAGAATCGCGGGTGTATGCTGGACCTGGCTAAGGTAGCCATTCAGGAGTCCAAGACCCCTCATCAGGACTTTGAGTTATCTGAGTTGGTCCACTTTGTCTTCACTTGACCCATGGTCTTCTAAATCTTTCCTAACATATAACATCATAATCAGGCTTGTTATTACTGACATGTTTTGCAGCAGTTTTCCAGTACAAAACTATGTTACAATACAAAATGTAAAATATTATTAATATTAAATGTTAAGATGTCTTGCAATGGTACCTGCCTCTACCACATCCTCTGGCAGCTCGTTTCACAACCCACTGCCTCTGGGCGAAGAAGTTGCCTGAGGCCAGCTTTTAAATCTTTACCCTAAACTGGGAGACAAAAGACTGTGACCATCCACTCTATTTGTACCCCTCATGGATTTATAAAGCTCTCTAAGGTCACCTTCACTCCTAGGAAAACTGTCTCAGCTTGTCCAGTCTCTCCTCCAGTTCTGGTAACATCCTCGTGAATCTTTCCTGTACCCTCTCCAGATTAATGTCATCCTTCCTAGAGCTGGGTGACCAGAACTGCACGCGATATTCCAAGTACAACATCTTGTACAGCTGTAAGGTGACAAGATTCTGTACTCAGTGCCTTCACTGATGAAGGCCCATGTGCCAAACTCCTTTCTCACCACTTTGCCCACCTGCATCACCACTTTCAAGGAACCACGTACCTGAACCCCTGGGTCCCTCTGTTCCCAGGGCTCTGCAGCTCACTGTGCAAGTCCTGACCCGGTTTAACTTCACAAAATACAACCCCTCACATTTGTCTGAGTTAAATTCCACCGACCAATCTTTGGCCCACTTCCCCAGCTGATCGAGGTCTGGTTGTAACCTCAGACAACATTCCTCACCGTTCATCACACCATCAATTCTGGTGTCATCCACAAGCTTACGAACAATGGCACCTACTTTCACATCCAAATCATTAATCCAGATGACAGCAGTCCCAACATCAATCCCTGCTCAAGCCTCAAGAGTGGAAAAACTCCTCACTATCACTAAACTTTACACTGTCGATAAATGAAAAATGGAGGACTATGTTGGAGGGAAGGGTTAGATTGATCTTGGAGTAGGATAACATCGTGGGCCGAAGTGCCTGTACTGTGATATACTGTTCTAGGTTCTACTGTATGTAGCATCCTCTGACCGCCCCCCCCCCACCACCAAGACCATTCTGTATCTAATTGGCCAGTTCACCCTGGATCCCATGTGATCCCACCTTGAAGACTAGCCTACCCTGTGGGACCTTGTCAAAAGCTTTGCAGAAATCCAAGTAGACAGTGTCCACAGTCCTGCCTTCATCAGTCCTCTTAGTCATGTCTTTTTAAAGAGGATATTAAGAGGAATAGATAGAGTGGATAGCCAGAGCCTCTTCCCCAGGGCACCACTGCTCAATACAAGAGGACATGGCTTTAAGGTAAGGGGTGGGAAGTTCAAGGGGGATATTAGAGGAAGGTTTTTTACTCAGAGAGTGGTTGGTGCGTGAAATGCACTGCCTGAGTCAGTGGTGGAGGCAGATACACTCGTGAAGTTTAAGAGACTACTAGACAGGTATATGGAGGAATTTAAGGTGGGGGGTTGTATGGGACGCAGGGTTTGAGGGTCGGCACAACATCGTGGGCCGAAGGGCCTGTACTGTGCCGTACTATTGTATGTTCTATGTTCTATATGTTCTAAAACAAAACTCAAATTCTTGAGACACAACTTCCAGTACACAAACTTATGCTGATTGTCCCGAATCAGTCCCTGTCTCTCAGAATCCCTTCAAGTAACTTTCCCACAATGCGTATTACTCACACTGCCTTGTAGTTCCTGGCTGGTCTTGCAGTCCTTCTTTTATTTATTAAGACCCAGCATGGAACAGGCCCTTTGAACCACACCATCCAGCATCCCCTGATGAACCCTAGCCTAATCATGGGACAATTTACAATGCCCAATTAACCTACTAACCAGAATGTCTTTGAACTGTGGGAGAAAACCAGAGCACTCAGAGGAGACCCACACATTCCACGGGGAGGATGTATAGACTCTTAAAGATGACATCGGAACTGAACTCTGAACTCTGACAGCCCGTCGCGCTAACCACTATGCTACCATGGTGCCTTTATTCTTAAACAAAGGCATAACATTAGTAACCCTCTGGTCGTCCATCACCTCACCCATGGCTAATGATAATACAAATGTCTCTGTAGTTCATTCCCCGGTATCCCTCAAGGTCTGAAGTCAGGCCCCATGGATATGTGTGAGTCCAGGCATGGCTGGAGAAGGACTGTGCAATATCTGCTGGCTGGCTGAAGGTGTTCTGGGACTGGTGGACAGCGTGAGGGCCTGGAGTGTACTCTGAATGTGGAGGAGACTTGGTTCTCCAGCAGCTACCACTAGGTGGCAATGCTGACGCACAGCAGGGTTCCTACCATTCAGTGAAATGCATTGCAACACACGCAAAATGCTGGAGGAACTCGGCAGACCAGGCAGCATCGATGGAGAAGAGTACAGTCAACATTTCGGGCCAAAATCCTTCAGCGGGACTCAGCTTGTACTCTTTTTCATAGATGCTGTCTGGCCTGCTGAGATCCTCTGACATTTTGTGTGTGTTGCTTGGATTTCCAGCATCTGCAGATTTTCCCTTGTCATTGAAACGCATTGTTGGTGTTGATGATCATCACAGTCCGAGGACGTACTGGGCAGCCCACCAGTGCCTCCATGCATCTGGCACCAACATAGCAGGCCCACAACTCACTGAACCTAATGCGGGCAAGGATGTACCCTGGGAGGTGTCAATCAGGCAGAACCTGTGAACGCCCACCACATAGACCCGTGAATGACCACTCCGTCCAGAAGTAGGAGCAAAGCACTGAGTGATTCACCGTCCCGTCCCCCACACTGAAGGTCAGGAGCGCATAGCTGAAGCACAGATAGAACTTGAGGAGCCATGGCACGGCAGCATAGCAGTTAGCATAGCCTAACGCTTCCTTTCCTTTCCTGCCACCGTCCGTGAGGAGTTGTATGTCCTCCCCGTGACAGCGTGGGTTTCCTGCCGATGCTCCAGTTTCCCCTCACATCCCAAAGACGTACCAGTTAGGAATACTGAGTTGAGGGTTGGCTGTGTTGGCACCAGAATCATGGTGCAACTTGTGGCAAAATGACGCATTTCACTGTATTTTTCAATGTTTTGAGGTATTTATGACAAATGAAGCTAATCTTTAATCTGGATCCACAGCTTCTCACGCTTCATAAATTACATGGGACACAGACACCTCTCGGCCAAAGAAATGGTAGGAGTCCAGTGATAAATCCTCCTTGCCCACTGTACCTAGGTACACAGCAAAATAACACCACCAATCCCACAACGGGATAAATCTCGTCCACTGTATCTGGGGTACCGGCACCCATGTGGCATGTAAAAGAGCAACTCCCCACCCCCCCCGTCCTCCCTCACCAGTGTGGATCCTGAGGTGCGTCTCCAGCTGGTGCTTTAGGCTGAACCGCTTGTGACAGTGGCTGCACCGGAAGGGTTTCTCGCTCTGCTGAGTCCGCCGATTCCCGCCGGGCGGCTCCCCGTGGTGGAAGCGATGGGGGCAGCAGGCGCAGACCTGTGGAGGGTCTCCTGAGGGAGAGAGTGAGGCAAGAGTTTCTTGGTATTATTTATTTAATTACTTGTTTGTTACTATTATTATTGTTGTATTTGCACTATTTCTCATTTTTTTGCACATTGGTTGTTTGTCAGTCTTTGTGTGTAGTTTTTCATTGATTCTGTTGTATTTCTTCATTCTATTGTTCTTCATTCTTCATTCAAGAGAATGAATCTCAGGGTAGTATATGGAGGGAGGGAGTGGGGAGGGAGAAGGGTGGTGAGGGTGGAGAGCGTGGGAGAGGGTGAGAAAGGGGAGAGGGTGGAAGCAGGGAGAGGGTAGGGGGAAGAGGGTGGGGGAGGGTGGAGAACTCTGTCGGCGTTTCCCGCTGTCTTGAGAAAGAAGCCAACCATATGACCCCTTAGCATTACAGTGGGCTGTTTCTTTGTTCTAATTGTGTTGTTTCTTATAAAAGTTATTTTTCTTGTGAATTCTGCTTATCTGGCGCTCTGGCCTGTGTTGCTACAGCAAGTAAGTTTTTCATTGCACCTGTGCATACGTGGACTCGTGTGTGACAATCAACTCCGCTTTAACTTACTCTACTGTGGGATCCCCCCTCCCTTGCCAGCTCTTGCTCCCCCCATTTCTCCATCTTTTTACACTGGCTGTCCTGCACTGACTCTCTCCAGCCCAATGAAGGATGTCATCCTGAAATGTCAATTGTTCACAGAGGATGCCTGACCCACTGTGTTCCTCAAGAACTTTGTACATTGCTCCAGATTCCAGCATCTGCACTGCCTTGTGCCTCCATAAAATACAGGAGCTGAATTAGGACATTTGGCCCATCGAGTATGCTCCATCATTCAATAATTAATCCATCATCTTCTTCCTTTAATGCACCCAATGACTTGGCTGTACCTCCCTCTGAGGCATTAAATTCCACAGATTCACCACCCTCTGGCTAAAGAAATTCTCCCTCATCTCAGTTCTAAAGGGACTTCCTTATATTCTGAGGCTGTGTGCTCAGATCCCACACTCTCCAACTATAGGAAACATCCTCTCCATTTCTGCTCTGTCCAGGCCTTTCAATATGCGGGTGGTGTCAATGAGATTTCTTCCCCATTCATCTTTCTGAACCATCTTGCTGTTATAATACATTTATGTATTTTAAGGCAAAACTCTATCACTATAAAATACAACAAGATAAGTCAAATCAATGACTGTGCTCTTGTCAATATGCCAACTTACAACAGAACTTTATTGCTGTTAATCAGCCTGCAATTGTACTGCCCTAAATTAGACCTAAGCTGTTAGACTTGTTAGCGCCCTGCTGCCAACCAGCTCACATGTATACCCTGTCAGAATGCCCTGTAGCACCCTCCAACCCCAACTCACAGACACACTCTCATCCTGCACTGGTCACTTCTCAATTATTACTGGGGTTGAATGGGTTCCGGGAACAGTCATGATGGAATGATGGAGCAGGCTGAATGGGCTGAATGGCCTAATTCTGCCCCTATGTCATATGGTCTATGGTCTAATGGTATATTGGTGTTGTTTCATACATTTACATGACTGCTAGTTTTATTTTAATACTGCCAATGACATTATACTGTCATACATAAACGTGCATCTTGCAATTAATGTCAACCTGTCTATCTTCAGGCCACGCCACCCAGGGACTTGTGCTAATACTATTTGTGACTGTATATGCTGTGTGTGAATGTATGTGACCATACGTACTGTGTCACTGTGTGTACCGTACGCGCTCTGGGACACCGCATCAGCTGTGTGTCCATATGGCTTATGTTGTGCCCCTTGACCCCAGAGGAACAATGTTTCGTTTAGCTGTGTAGAATTGGATGACAATTAAATTTAAACAAAAAATTTGATCTTTTGGATGAACTAGAACTGACTCTTCACATGCAAGTTCTGGAAGAAAATTTATCGAATTGCTAATTTGATTGACTTTTGAGTCACAGTCCGCTGGAGGATAGGAATTTCAAGTTCAAGTTTATTGTCATTCAACAGTACACATTTATACAGTTAAACAAAACAACATTCCCCGGAACCAAGGTGCACAACACAGTACATTAATACATAAAATAATATTAGCAAAAAAAAAGGTGTTTTATAGATGTACAAGTTGACATAAAGTGTATAAGTGACATAGTTAAACATATAACAGTATTACTGTTACTGGTGCTGCACTGGGTGATAGCAGAAGTCTCACATTTAAAACATTTTCTGTTAATTGCTTTTCCCTCATATTACCTCAAAGGATCTACACAGACAGCTTGCTAAACAAATCTTTTTCATTCGACCTCGGTACATGTTGCAATAATAAACCAATTTAATTCACCGTGCTGAACACAATGCCATATCAAACCAATCCCTTCTTCCTACACAGTGTCCACATCCATCCATTCACTATGTATCCATGTGTCTATCTTTAAAACATCTCTGTTGAATCTGCCTCCACCATGACCCCGGCAGCACATTCCAGGCATTCACCAATCTCTGTGTAAAAAAACTCTTCCCTAAACATCTCCCTTGAACTTTCCCCTTCTCTCATTAATCCTGTGCCCTCTGGTTTTTGACATTACAACCCTAGTGAAATGGATACCAGTTGTCTACTCTATTTCTTCCTCACAAAATCTTATAAACTTCTATCAGTTCTCCCCTCAGCCTCTGGAAAAAACAATCTCAAATTTGTTTGACCACTCCTTATAGGCCATACACTCTAATCCAGGTGAACATCTTCTGCACGCTCTCCAAAGCCTCCACATCCTTCCTGTACCACACACACACACAATGCTGGAAGAACTCAGCAAGTCAGGCAGCATCTACGGAAAGGAACAAAGAATTTATGTTTTGGGGCTTGGCTCTTTGACAGGCCAGAAAAGCAAGGGGGTCAGAAGCCAGAATGAAAAAGGTGGGGGAAGAGGAGGAGAGTAAGCTGGCAGATGATGGGTAAGAGGGAGGGTAGGTGGGTGGCAGAAACGTTTACTGTTTTTGCTTTTCCCTTGTACTACCTCAGAGCACTGATGCACTGAATGGATCTATATGAACAGTATGCAAAACGAAGTGACAGCAATAAACCAAGACAGCAGACTGTGTAGAGAATGGGCTGGCAGACAGGATTGGGTCAAAGGTGAGTTCGTTGTCATACGCATAGGTGAAATGAAAACTGCCTTGGTAAAGCAGCCAAGGACCCCACCCTAGACATCCTCTCTTCTCCCCTTTCGCACCAGATACAAAAGCCTGAAGGCACGTACCACCAGGCTCAAGGACAGCTTCTATCCTGTTGCTATGTGACTATTGAATGGTTTCCTAGTAAGTAAGGAAAATTCTTGACCTCACAACCTACCTTGTTGTGCTCCTTGCACCTTATTGCCCGCCTGCACTTTCCCCATAATTGTAATACTTTATGTTTGGTTATTTTGTTTTCCCCTTTGTATCACCTCACTGCCACGAAGCACCGTTGCAATGAAATGAGCTGTCCAAGTGGCAAAGCATGTACCTCAGTACGTGTGAAAACACACACAAAATGCTGGAGGAACTCAGCAGGTCTGGCACCATCTGTGAAGGGGTATAAACAGTCCACATTTCAGGCCAAGATCCTTCCTCAGGATTGAAAAAGGGCGAAGAACCCAGAATAAGGAGGTGAGGAGAGGGGAAGGAGTACAAGCTGGTAGGTCACAGCTGAGACCAGGTGAGGGGGTAAGGTGGGTGGGGATGATGGGAGAAACTGGGAGGTGAGAGGTGGAAGAGGTAAAGGGCCGAAGAAGAAGGAATCTGATAGGAGAGGAGACTAGATCATGGGAGAAAGGGAAGGAGAAGGGCATCAGAGGGAGGTGATGGGCAGTTGAGGACAAGAGAAGGGATAAGAGGGAAAACAGATGGGGAGTGGAAACAGAGAGAAATGGGAGAGGGGAGAAATTACAGGAAGTTAAAGAAACTGATGTTCGTACCATCACACCAATTTACCCGACTTCAAGGTTGAGAGTGCCGTTATAGAGAGGAGGGAGGGAGTGCTGAGAAGACATTCTGGTCTTGGTCACGAGGTGGCTTTCAACCCAAACAATCAACAATTCCTATCCTCCCACAGAAGTGCCCAACATGCTGAGTTCCTTGTTTGGCGTCGAGGTTGCACCTTCTGCAGCCTCTCGTGTCTCCATAACCTTTGCAAAGTTACGTGAATATTCTGGATAACCAAGAACTTACTGTTTTATGATGGAGTATACTCTCAGGGGTCACTTTATTAGTTACCTCCTGTACCTGTGGTCATCCACTGCTGTAGCCCATCCACCTCAAGGTTTGACGGGTTGAGCATCCAAAGATGCTTTTCTGCACACCGCTATTACACCATTCTCTCTAGAGACTGTTGTGCATGAAAGTCCGAGGAGATCAGCAGTTTCTGAGATACTCAAACCACAGTGTCTTGGACCAACAATCATTCCACAGTCAAAGTCACTTAGATCACATTTCTTCCCCATTCAGATGTTTAGTCTGAGCAACTGAACCTCTTGACCAAGTGGGCATGTTTTCAGGCATGGAGTTGCTGCCACATGATTGGATGATTAGATATTTGCATTAACGAGCAGGTGTACAGGTGCACCTAATAAAGAGGCCACAAGAGTATTTTTCTGAAAGAGAATATTTCTTACCTGTATGTGACTTTAAGTGATGTTTCAATGCTGTGGGGCTGGGGAAGGGGCGGTTACATTCACTACAAGTGTAGGTGCTGGCCTCACTATGAGTGCCCAGGGGCTGCAGTGTGGCAGACTGCGTCTCCAAACCTTTGTGGTACAGCAAGCACAGGGGCACCTGCTCATTCCCTGTGAGAAAGCAAAAGAAAAGACTGTGAGACACAGAGTGAAGCTCCCTCCACACTGTCCCATCACACACTCCCGGGGTCAGACACAGAGTGAATCTCCCTCCACACTGCCCCATCACACACTCCCGTGGTCAGACACAGAGTGAATCTCCCTCCACACTGTCCCATCACACACTCCCGGGCTCAGACACAGAGTGAAGCTCCCTCCACACTGCCCCATCACACACTCCTGAGGTCAGACACAGAGTGAAGCTCCCTCCACACTGTCCCATCAGACACTCCTGGGGTCAGACACAGAGTGAATCTCCCTCCACACTGTGATATCACACACTCCTGGAGTCAGACACACAGTGAAGCTCCCTCCACACCATCAAATCACACACTCCTGCAATCAGACACAGGGTGAAGTTCATTCGACACCATCCCATCACACACTCCTGGAGTCAGACATAGAGTGAAGTTCACTCCACACTGTCCCATCACGCAAACCCAGAGCTATGCACCACTGGATTGTTTGGGAAGGTTCAGACACTGAGCAAAATACTGGGGGGGCGGGGAATGAATGCTAAATGGAACATAACACAGCCCACAATGTTGTTCTGACCGTTTAACAACTCTGAACAATCTTCTCTAACTACCACTAATGCCCCACCTCCCCCTCGTACCCCATCCGTTATTTATTTATATACACACATTCTTTTTCTCCCTCTGTCCCTCTCACTATACCCTTGCCCATCCTCTGGGTTTTCCCCCCTCCCCCTTTTCCTTCTCCCTGGGCCTCCTGTCTCATGATCCTCTCATATCCCCTTTGCCAATCACCTGTCCAGCTCCTGGCTCCATCCCTCCCCCTCCTGTCTTCTCCTATCATTTTGGATCCTCCCCTCCCACTCCCACTTTCAAATCTCTTACTAACTCTTCCTTCAGTTAGTCCTGACGAAGGGCCTCGGCCTGAAACGTCGACTGTACCTCTTCCTAGAGATGCTGCCTGGCCTGCTGCGTTCACCAGCAACTCTGACGTGTGTTGCTTAACTCTCATAGTCATCCATTTTTCTTTCACCTATGTGCTTATTGAAGAGTCTTTTAAATATCCCTAATGTATCTGCCTGTGTATTCACCCCTGGCAGAATGTTCCATACACCCAATGTGTGTTGAAAAATCTCTCTTTGACATCCCTGCTATACTTTCCCCCAATTAATATAAAATGATGCCCCCCCCCCATATTAGCCATTTCCACCCTGGATAAAAATCCACTGACCTGTGGTTCTCTGCTCGGAACTATTACAGAGATGAGAGCAGGACCCAGGCTGTGATGAGAAACATTTGACACATACGCTGTTCTTACGGTCCCTATCAGAGTTTTGATCGGTGATGTTATACATTCAACCAATTGCTTGAGGTGTTTGCAAAACAGGAAAAGCGAAATAATACAGATCGTTATCGCAGACAAAGTGGGCAACCTGTCACACGGCACTGCCGGCTGCCGGGGGGTGGGGGAGGAATGGAGAGACAGTGAGGAGCACGGGGGTGGGGGGAGGGTGTGAGAGACAGGTAGAATGACGTGATTTTTGGAGGAGTTGTGGTGGGCAGAGATCGTGGATGGGGAGAAGGTGCGGCGGGGGGAGATGGAGTGGGGTGGCAGCAGGAGAAGGCGGTTTGGCTGAGGAGATGAGCACAACTGCTGACACGAGGTGCTTTCCAGCCCACCTCCCCCCTCCATTCCCACCCCATCCTGCCCCCTATCCCCTCCCCAAAGTGAAACTTTCTACCCAGCCTGGATCCCTGTTCTGTGACCTCAGCAGTGCACGGGGCTGGATACAAGACCGCCGGCAGGATGGGCGTCAGTACTGTATGTTCTTTCATGTAAACCGCACACAACACTGCACGCGTGATGTCTACAGCAGATTACCAGTCAGTCAGGAAACTGAGATGGTGGGAGGGACGAGGGAGGGTGCAGAGGGTTGGAGGGGTGAGGGGTGAGAAGAGGTGTAAGGGGAAGAGGGTGGAGGAGAAACGGTAGAGGAGGGGTGGAGAGGGGGGTAGGGGAGGGGTGTGGGGAGAGTGGCAGAGAGGGACATACACAGAGCAAAGGCAGAGAAGGGAGACGAGAAAGAAAGAGGGACAGAGACAGACAGACACACACACACACACACACGAGGTAGAATAAAGGCACGCAAGCAGTTAAAGGTTTTATTTCACTTTTCAACTTGAAGTGTAGAATCTTCAAATCCTCCAAACCACAGCTAAGTGATCTTTGCGAGAAGCCACCACGTGGTTAACTTACTTATCGCCCAGCTCCTTCCTTGCCCCACATACCACCCGCACGCTGAAGCCCCTTTGGTGAACAGACCCAGTACCTGCGTGTGCCAATAGATGCATTCGGAGGCGCAGACTATCTAGAAACCCCTTCCCACATACGTCGCAGGGGTAGGATTTCACCGGCTCCAATGGTCTGCAAAATAACAGGGCACGCGGCTTAAAGGCAAGAAAGCACCAGTACTGAAAACAATCAATCTCAGAGGGTTGGGAACAGAGCAGGGGAGATATGTGTTAATTGAAATAGGGAGGGCTGTGGGTTACAGAGGTGGGGTGGGGTGTAGGGGCTGGAGGGAGTCACTGAGTAAAGGACAATAGGGATTTATCTCAAATTGCTTCTTGTCCGCGACTCCCTCAGATTCCTACCCGCTTCTCTGTGTCTCCCGTCTGTGTGATCTCTCAGGTCCCTACACCCCTCCCCGTCTGCGTTATCTTTCAGGTCCCTATACCCCTCCCCGTCTGCGTTATCTCTCAGGTCCCTATACCCCTCCCCATCTCCGTTATCTCTCAGGTCCCTATACCCCTCCCCGTCTGCGTTATCTTTCAGGTCCCTATACCCCTCCCCGTCTGCGTTATCTCTCAGGTCCCTATACCTCTCCCCATCTCCGTTATCTCTCAGGTCCCTACAACCCCTCCCCCACCCACCCCCGTCTGCGTGATCTCTCAGCTCTCCCCATTATATCTCAGGTCCCTACACCTCAGACCGTCTCCATGATCTCTCCTGTTTGTACACCTTTCCCCATCTCTGTGGCCAACTCCTGCTCCTACAGCCTACCCTGTTTCCTTGATCTCTCCCGTCTCGGTAATCTCTGGGGTCCTTTCATCTCTTCCAGTCTCTCTGACCCTTCCAGCCCTAGCCCCCTACTAGTCTTGCTGACACACTCCACTCGGGCCCTGTTTCTGTCCCCATCTCTGTTACCCCCTACGCTCCGCCCTCTCCAGCTATGCTCTACCCACTGATGACACAAACGACGCACGGACCTATCGCCATCCGCCTCGCCCGCCCCCTGCTCTCTCACCTCGGGTTGGACTCCGGCATCGCTCCGCCAGGCAATCCGGTGGCCTGGTCCTCCGGTGCCAGTGCTGGCCAGTGACGTCCGAGTGGGACGGTGGTAACCACGGGTAGCGGTCGACCGCTTGGAGAGGTGATGACACTGCCGCGGGGCAGTGGGGGTTCGGCTGCGACCGAGAGCTGGAGGCCTGCGGCTGCCTCCAGCAGGCGCTGGCGCAGACCGTCCATGGCCAGCAGCCCGGCGGCCCGCAGCAGCTCGCCCAGCTCATCGGTCCGTGCATCCAGCGCGCCGGTGTACGAATAATCGAGGATGTGGGCAAAGGTGCGGCCGGCCAGCGAGTCGAGCGTGTAGCGGGGACCAGGCGACTGGAAGAGGCGCTCCAGTGTGCGGCTGGCGCAGGCCAGCACCAGACGGTGGGCGGCGAACTCCTGGCCGCCGGCGTGGATCACTACGTCGCACAGACTAGCCCGCTGCCGGAGCCGCTGCGCCCTGCCCAGCAGCTGATCCGGGTAGCCCGCGTCCCGTAGGCGGATCCTAGACATGCTGACAGGCTTGGGCCCCGGGCCGGTGGCCCCCTCGGGCATCGGAACTCTGCGGACAGAAAGAGGGGGAATGCGGGTTAAAAGTGGGAAGTAACTATCTATGTAATATTATCTACATTAGGGTATAAACCCCCCGCCCCTATTTCACTGAGGAAAAAATCCTGTCCTCCTGTCCCTTTATACCCACTGACTTTAATCAACCCCTGCCCCCCATCTTGGAAACACTTAGTCCGCTCCCTATACTCTTACTGGGAGTATAAACCTACTTCCCTGCCCCTATTTCCTCACTGTGGGTATAACCTTTCTGTGGCCTCTCTACCTGCAAAGTGGAGTACAATCCTGCTCCCCTTCTGCTCCATACTGTAGCTAGGTCTATGAGTTCATATCATATAGAATATAACCCTCCTTCCCCCCCCCCCTACCCTACTTTGGATATAATCACCTCACTTGATCACTGCATTCTAACTTGGGTTACACCTGTACCCTCACTGGGGTTATAACCCCTCTTTCCTATTCTGTACACTCACTAGGTGTATAAACCTCATCCCCTGCATGAGGTATAATCACCTCTCCTCTGGTTCCTGCCTCTGATAGAACAGTACAGGAGATGAACAGGCCTTGTGGTGCACGATGTTGTGCCAAGCTAATTAACCTAACAATGCAGGGAAAATTTACAATGTTGCTGGGAGTTAGAGATGTTGAATATGGTGGAACTTTATTCCCTGGAGCGCAAGAGAATGAGGGGAGATTTTATAGAGATGTCAATAAGGTAGGTTTTTATCCCCTTGGGTTGGGTGAGATTAGAACTAGAGGTCACAGGTAGGATACGGGTGAAAGATGAAATGTCTAAGGGGAATAATCCTTTCCAAAATCTCCATATACTTCCTGCCATGAAGGAATGCAATATTCCGTATGCTGTCTAATCAGTTTTATAAAACTGATAACATGACACTATTAATGCTCAGGCGGTCAAAGTTCGGAGTCCAGTTCTGGAATTCTCTATAAGCAAGTTTGCGTATTCAGAAACAAATTTCATGACACATGACAGTGATAAAGGGTATGAGGAGAAGGCAGGGGAGTGGGGATGAGTGGAAGAATTGGATCAGCCCATGATGGAATGGCGGAGCAGACATGATGGGCTGAATGGCCCACTTCTGCTCCTGTATCTTACGGTGTTATAATAAACCTGATTCCGTTGTTCCTTCCTGAGTGCTCATGGCTTTTCTCTGGGTGCTCTGGTTTCCTCCCATTGGTAGATTTATTGGTCTTTGTAAATGTCCGGTGATTAGACTCGGGTTCAGATCATTGGGCTACTGGGTGATGCAGCTCGCTGGGCCAGAAGGGCCTATTCCACGCCGTATGTAAATAAAAAGTTATGACATAATTGCCTTCAATTAGCAATTCCTGATTTTTGAACGGTGACAACCCCCTCCCCACCCCACCCCCATCTCAGAAGCAGCAGCATATGCTGTTTGCACCCACTCCTCAGGATCTGAAGACAAAAAACAAACCAGTGGAGGAGCTCAGTCAGTCGAGCAGCATCTGTGGAGGCAGAGGCATCGCTGACCCGAAATGTGTTCAGCACCATCTGACTGGTCTCCCTCACTGCTACTGGTGGGCAGAAGGTGCAGGAGCCTTAGGTTCCTGCAACCATTGGGCTACTGGACAGGCTCGACTGAGCGCTCCACGGTTGTGAACTTGTTTCCGGATCTCTGCAATTCATGTTCCTTGTGTTTTTTTGTATACTTTTTTTTTTACAATTTTCATGATTTCATCTGAGTGCTTCCACAGTGAACTAACCCTGTGGCCATCAGCACAGCACTGAGGATTCAATTTTGGGGTCTCTGCAGTTAATGGTTACTTTTTATTGTTGGCACGATTTGGGTTTTGTTTGCACTTTGGGAGTTTGATGGTCTTGTGTGGGTTTTTCTTTAAATGAGTTCTATGTGTTTCTTGTTTTGTGGTTGCCTACAAGAAGAAAAATCTCAAACTTGTATACTGTATACAAACTTTGATAATATATGTATCTTGAACTTTGATTTTCCTTTCATTCATGTCCCTATTTAAAAGTCTCTTAAATGTCCCTAACGTATCTGCCTTTAGCACAACGCCTGGTAGGACATCCCACTCACCCCCCACTCTCTGTTTAATAAAAACCTACCTCTGACGTGCCCGTTTATTTAGAGATCCAGCACAGACAGGCCCTTGCAGTCCAATGAGTGCCGCCCAGCAACCCACCTATTTAACCCCAACCTGATCACAGAACAATTCAGCAACCCACCTATTTAACCCCAACCTGATCACAGAACAATTCAGCAACCCACCTATTTAACCCCAACCTGATCACAGAACAATTCAGCAACCCACCTATTTAACCCCAACCTGATCACAGAACAATTCAGCAACCCACCTATTTAACCCCAACCTGATCACAGAACAATTCAGCAACCCACCTATTTAACCCCAACCTGATCACAGAACAATTCAGCAACCCACCTATTTAACCCCAACCTGATCACAGAACAATTCAGCAACCCACCTATTTAACCCCAACCTGATCACAGAACAATTCAGCAACCCACCTATTTAACCCCAACCTGATCACAGAACAATTCAGCAACCCACCTATTTAACCCCAACCTGATCACAGAACAATTCAGCAACCCACCTATTTAACCCCAACCTGATCACAGAACAATTCAGCAACCCACCTATTTAACCCCAACCTGATCACAGAACAATTCAGCAACCCACCTATTTAACCCCAACCTGATCACAGAACAATTCAGCAACCCACCTATTTAACCCCAACCTGATCACAGAACAATTCAGCAACCCACCTATTTAACCCCAACCTGATCACAGAACAATTCAGCAACCCACCTATTTAACCCCAACCTGATCACAGAACAATTCAGCAACCCACCTATTTAACCCCAACCTGATCACAGAACAATTCAGCAACCCACCTATTTAACCCCAACCTGATCACAGAACAATTCAGCAACCCACCTATTTAACCCCAACCTGATCACAGAACAATTCAGCAACCCACCTATTTAACCCCAACCTGATCACAGAACAATTCAGCAACCCACCTATTTAACCCCAACCTGATCACAGAACAATTCAGCAACCCACCTATTTAACCCCCACCTGATCACAGAACAATTCAGCAACCCACCTATTTAACCCCCACCTGATCACAGAACAATTCAGCAACCCACCTATTTAACCCCAACCTGATCACAGAACAATTCAGCAACCCACCTATTTAACCCCAACCTGATCACAGAACAATTCAGCAACCCACCTATTTAACCCCAACCTGATCACAGAACAATTCAGCAACCCACCTATTTAACCCCAACCTGATCACAGAACAATTCAGCAACCCACCTATTTAACCCCAACCTGATCACAGAACAATTCAGCAACCCACCTATTTAACCCCAACCTGATCACAGAACAATTCAGCAACCCACCTATTTAACCCCAACCTGATCACAGAACAATTCAGCAACCCACCTATTTAACCCCAACCTGATCACAGAACAATTCAGCAACCCACCTATTTAACCCCAACCTGATCACAGAACAATTCAGCAACCCACCTATTTAACCCCAACCTGATCACAGAACAATTCAGCAACCCACCTATTTAACCCCAACCTGATCACAGAACAATTCAGCAACCCACCTATTTAACCCCAACCTGATCACAGAACAATTCAGCAACCCACCTATTTAACCCCAACCTGATCACAGAACAATTCAGCAACCCACCTATTTAACCCCAACCTGATCACAGAACAATTCAGCAACCCACCTATTTAACCCCAACCTGATCACAGAACAATTCAGCAACCCACCTATTTAACCCCAACCTGATCACAGAACAATTCAGCAACCCACCTATTTAACCCCAACCTGATCACAGAACAATTCAGCAACCCACCTATTTAACCCCAACCTGATCACAGAACAATTCAGCAACCCACCTATTTAACCCCAACCTGATCACAGAACAATTCAGCAACCCACCTATTTAACCCCAACCTGATCACAGAACAATTCAGCAACCCACCTATTTAACCCCAACCTGATCACAGAACAATTCAGCAACCCACCTATTTAACCCCAACCTGATCACAGAACAATTCAGCAACCCACCTATTTAACCCCAACCTGATCACAGAACAATTCAGCAACCCACCTATTTAACCCCAACCTGATCACAGAACAATTCAGCAACCCACCTATTTAACCCCAACCTGATCACAGAACAATTCAGCAACCCACCTATTTAACCCCAACCTGATCACAGAACAATTCAGCAACCCACCTATTTAACCCCAACCTGATCACAGAACAATTCAGCAACCCACCTATTTAACCCCAACCTGATCACAGAACAATTCAGCAACCCACCTATTTAACCCCAACCTGATCACAGAACAATTCAGCAACCCACCTATTTAACCCCAACCTGATCACAGAACAATTCAGCAACCCACCTATTTAACCCCAACCTGATCACAGAACAATTCAGCAACCCACCTATTTAACCCCAACCTGATCACAGAACAATTCAGCAACCCACCTATTTAACCCCAACCTGATCACAGAACAATTCAGCAACCCACCTATTTAACCCCAACCTGATCACAGAACAATTCAGCAACCCACCTATTTAACCCCAACCTGATCACAGAACAATTCAGCAACCCACCTATTTAACCCCAACCTGATCACAGAACAATTCAGCAACCCACCTATTTAACCCCAACCTGATCACAGAACAATTCAGCAACCCACCTATTTAACCCCAACCTGATCACAGAACAATTCAGCAACCCACCTATTTAACCCCAACCTGATCACAGAACAATTCAGCAACCCACCTATTTAACCCCAACCTGATCACAGAACAATTCAGCAACCCACCTATTTAACCCCAACCTGATCACAGAACAATTCAGCAACCCACCTATTTAACCCCAACCTGATCACAGAACAATTCAGCAACCCACCTATTTAACCCCAACCTGATCACAGAACAATTCAGCAACCCACCTATTTAACCCCAACCTGATCACAGAACAATTCAGCAACCCACCTATTTAACCCCAACCTGATCACAGAACAATTCAGCAACCCACCTATTTAACCCCAACCTGATCACAGAACAATTCAGCAACCCACCTATTTAACCCCAACCTGATCACAGAACAATTCAGCAACCCACCTATTTAACCCCAACCTGATCACAGAACAATTCAGCAACCCACCTATTTAACCCCAACCTGATCACAGAACAATTCAGCAACCCACCTATTTAACCCCAACCTGATCACAGAACAATTCAGCAACCCACCTATTTAACCCCAACCTGATCACAGAACAATTCAGCAACCCACCTATTTAACCCCAACCTGATCACAGAACAATTCAGCAACCCACCTATTTAACCCCAACCTGATCACAGAACAATTCAGCAACCCACCTATTTAACCCCAACCTAATCACAGAACAATTCAGCAACCCACCTATTTAACCCCAACCTGATCACAGAACAATTCAGCAACCCACCTATTTAACCCCAACCTGATCACAGAACAATTCAGCAACCCACCTATTTAACCCCAACCTGATCACAGAACAATTCAGCAACCCACCTATTTAACCCCAACCTGATCACAGAACAATTCAGCAACCCACCTATTTAACCCCAACCTGATCACAGAACAATTCAGCAACCCACCTATTTAACCCCAACCTGATCACAGAACAATTCAGCAACCCACCTATTTAACCCCAACCTGATCACAGAACAATTCAGCAACCCACCTATTTAACCCCAACCTGATCACAGAACAATTCAGCAACCCACCTATTTAACCCCAACCTAATCACAGAACAATTCAGCAACCCACCTATTTAACCCCAACCTAATCACAGAACAATTCAGCAACCCACCTATTTAACCCCAACCTGATCACAGAACAATTCAGCAACCCACCTATTTAACCCCAACCTGATCACAGAACAATTCAGCAACCCACCTATTTAACCCCAACCTAATCACAGAACAATTCAGCAACCCACCTATTTAACCCCAACCTGATCACAGAACAATTCAGCAACCCACCTATTTAACCCCAACCTGATCACAGAACAATTCAGCAACCCACCTATTTAACCCCAACCTGATCACAGAACAATTCAGCAACCCACCTATTTAACCCCAACCTGATCACAGAACAATTCAGCAACCCACCTATTTAACCCCAACCTGATCACAGAACAATTCAGCAACCCACCTATTTAACCCCAACCTGATCACAGAACAATTCAGCAACCCACCTATTTAACCCCAACCTAATCACAGAACAATTCAGCAACCCACCTATTTAACCCCAACCTAATCACAGAACAATTCAGCAACCCACCTATTTAACCCCAACCTGATCACAGAACAATTCAGCAACCCACCTATTTAACCCCAACCTGATCACAGAACAATTCAGCAACCCACCTATTTAACCCCAACCTAATCACAGAACAATTCAGCAACCCACCTATTTAACCCCAACCTGATCACAGAACAATTCAGCAACCCACCTATTTAACCCCAACCTGATCACAGAACAATTCAGCAACCCACCTATTTAACCCCAACCTGATCACAGAACAATTCAGCAACCCACCTATTTAACCCCAACCTGATCACAGAACAATTCAGCAACCCACCTATTTAACCCCAACCTGATCACAGAACAATTCAGCAACCCACCTATTTAACCCCAACCTGATCACAGAACAATTCAGCAACCCACCTATTTAACCCCAACCTAATCACAGAACAATTCAGCAACCCACCTATTTAACCCCAACCTGATCACAGAACAATTCAGCAACCCACCTATTTAACCCCAACCTGATCACAGAACAATTCAGCAACCCACCTATTTAACCCCAACCTGATCACAGAACAATTCAGCAACCCACCTATTTAACCCCAACCTAATCACAGAACAATTCAGCAACCCACCTATTTAACCCCAACCTGATCACAGAACAATTCAGCAACCCACCTATTTAACCCCAACCTGATCACAGAACAATTCAGCAACCCACCTATTTAACCCCAACCTAATCACAGAACAATTCAGCAACCCACCTATTTAACCCCAACCTGATCACAGAACAATTCAGCAACCCACCTATTTAACCCCAACCTGATCACAGAACAATTCAGCAACCCACCTATTTAACCCCAACCTGATCACAGAACAATTCAGCAACCCACCTATTTAACCCCAACCTAATCACAGAACAATTCAGCAACCCACCTATTTAACCCCAACCTGATCACAGAACAATTCAGCAACCCACCTATTTAACCCCAACCTAATCACAGAACAATTCAGCAACCCACCTATTTAACCCCAACCTGATCACAGAACAATTCAGCAACCCACCTATTTAACCCCAACCTAATCACAGAACAATTCAGCAACCCACCTATTTAACCCCAACCTGATCACAGAACAATTCAGCAACCCACCTATTTAACCCCAACCTGATCACAGAACAATTCAGCAACCCACCTATTTAACCCCAACCTGATCACAGAACAATTTACAATGTCCGATCAACCCACTGACCAGTACGTCTTTGGACTGTGTGAGGAAACCTACATGCTCATGGGAAGGACGTACAAACTTCTAACAGATTGTACTGGAATTGAACTCTGAACTCTTGTCGCCCCGAGCTGTAAAAGTGTTGCGCTAAAACCTGCACTGTCGTTACTCCCTTCACTTTCCTCTAGTCACCTTGACATTATGCCCTCTCGCATTAGTCATTTCCACACTGGGAAAATGCTTCTGACTGTCAATTCTACCTTTACCTCATATCATCTTACACATCTCTAGCAAGTCACCTCTCATCCTCCGCCACTCCAGAGAAAAAAGCCCGAGCTTGTTGAACCTCTCCTCATAAGACATGTTCTCTAATCCAGGGATCACCCTGGTAAATCTCTAAAGCTTCCATATCCTTCCTGTAATGGGACAACCAAATATTCCAAGATGTGGTTAAAGCCTCTTAAAAGTCTCTATCATATCTGCCTCCACCAAAACATCTTGTAGTGGTCACACTAGTAGGGGAAAAACGTAACTGTTCCCCTCCCCACCCTTTCTATTCACACCTCCTTGCAATAAACAACAATCTGTTAGTCTTGCTCATTACCTGCTGGACTGATGTACCAGCCTGTTGTGAATAATTTAGCAGGACACCAAGGCAAGATCCCTCGACATCTCAGCATCCCAACTGCATACAAAATGTAGCTGCTTCAAAATCAGATTGTAACAAACTGCTGGAGGGCGGGCTGCAACTGCGGGCATATAAGGAAGGAATACTGATGTTTTGGGTTCAGATACTGCACCAGAACACACCAACAATGTCCTCTCCCTTGTAGGAATAAAGTAAAGAACTTTTTTTTGTAGTTTGTTACTTTATGCTTGCTTATTTTATATAATCACTTCTATACCTGTAATTGTTCAGTAAATTTTGAGCTATTGTCGTACTGTATAGCTGATTCTGTATTTTGTTCTAGACGGTTTTCTGCACCTGTTGTCCTATTGAACCTGGCTGATTCATAGGTTATCTTATCTATGGAATGTACTGCATCTCTGGGTGGAGATGACCGAGACTTCTTCGCGCTGTCTTCTTGTAACACTTAAAATAGCTGTACCCACTGAGTTTAATGTCTCATTCTTGACTTCTGAAGAACTTGATGAATATCACCAGATCCAACAAGGGCTTGAGGCTTTTCGATTATGAGGAGATACTGCCTGACCTGCTGAGTTCCACCAGCAGTTAATATTTTGCTCTGGATTCCAGCATCTGCAGTCTCTAGTGTCTCCTCACAAGGTATCATTGCCATTTTAAAATGCTTGGCAAACCTAGCTCTCCCAATCTGGGTCACACCTTTCCCTATCTCTGTAACCCCCTCCAACCCTGACAATCCTCCCTATCTCTGTAAGCACATCCAACCCTGACAATCCTCCCCATTTCTGTAACCCCCCCTCCAACCCTGACAATCCTCCCCATTTCTGTAACCCCCCCAACCCTGACAATCCTCCCCATCTCTGTAACCCCCTCCAACCCTGACAATCCTCCCCATCTCTGTAACCCCCTCCAACCCTGACAATCCTCCCCATCTCTGTAACCCCCTCCAACCCTGACAATCCTCCCCATCTCTGTAACCCCCCTCCAACCCTGACAATCCTCCCCATCTCTGTAACCCCCTCCAACCCTGACAATCTCCCCATCTCTGTAACCCCCTCCAACCCTGACAATCCTCCCCATCTCTGTAACCCCTGACAATTGTCCCCATCTCTGTAACCCCCTCCAACCCTGACAATCATCCCCATCTCTGTAACCCCCCTCCAACCCTGACAATCCTCCCCATCTCTGTAACCCCCTCCAACCCTGACAATCCTCCCCATCTCTGTAACTCCCTCCAACCCTGACAATCTCCCCATCTCTGTAACCCCCTCCAACCCTGACAATCCTCCCCATCTCTGTAACCCCTGACAATTGTCCCCATCTCTGTAACCCCCTCCAACCCTGACAATCGTCCCCATCTCTGTAACCCCCTCCAACCCTGACAATCCTCCCCATTTCTGTAACCCCCCCTCCAACCCTGACAATCCTCCCCATTTCTGTAACCCCCCCAACCCTGACAATCCTCCCCATCTCTGTAACCCCCTCCAACCCTGACAATCCTCCCCATCTCTGTAACCCCCTCCAACCCTGACAATCCTCCCCATCTCTGTAACCCCCTCCAACCCTGACAATCCTCCCCATCTCTGTAACCCCCCTCCAACCCTGACAATCCTCCCCATCTCTGTAACCCCCTCCAACCCTGACAATCTCCCCATCTCTGTAACCCCCTCCAACCCTGACAATCCTCCCCATCTCTGTAACCCCTGACAATTGTCCCCATCTCTGTAACCCCCTCCAACCCTGACAATCATCCCCATCTCTGTAACCCCCCTCCAACCCTGACAATCCTCCCCATCTCTGTAACCCCCTCCAACCCTGACAATCCTCCCCATCTCTGTAACTCCCTCCAACCCTGACAATCTCCCCAACTCTGTAACCCCCTCCAACCCTGACAATCCTCCCCATCTCTGTAACCCCTGACAATTGTCCCCATCTCTGTAACCCCCTCCAACCCTGACAATCGTCCCCATCTCTGTAACCCCCTCCAACCCTGACAATCCTCCCCATCTCTGTAACCCCCCTCCAACCCTGACAATCCTCCCCATCTCTGTAACCCCCTCCAACCCTGACAATCTCCCCATCTCTGTAACCCCTTCCAACCCTGACAATCCTCCCTATCTCTGTAACCCCCCTCCAACCCTGACAATCCTCCCCATCTCTGTAACCCCCTCCAACCCTGACAATCCTCCCCATCTCTGTAACCCACTTCCAACCCTGACAATCCTCCCTATGTCTGTAATCTCCGCTAACCCATATGGTGCCCATGTGATTTCTTTCCTTTTTCTCACATATGTTACTCTAAGCTTGTGGAGCTACTTGAACCCCATCTCTGAATACATCTTCTGCTGCATGATGATTTAATATGACGCATCAAATCATCACTGGTGCAGCCAATTGGTTTTAGAAGTCAAATAATTAGTTAAATGATGATCTGTTTTTGGAGACCTGTGTGTAGTCAAGGTATTTCAACTGATTGTAGTGAAAATACACCTATATCTGGAAGGTCCAACTGCTGGTGAGTCAGCATCCTGGCAAAAACTACACCATGAAGACAAAAGAACACTCCAAACAACTCTGCAAAAAGCAGAAGTCATGGGATGGATACAAGAAAATCTCCAAGTCATAGAATATCACTTGGAGTACAGTTAAGTCAATCATCAAGAAATTGAAAGAATATGGCACAGCTGTAAATCTGCCCGAAGCTGGCTATCCTCAAAAACTGAGTTATCGAGCAAGAAGGGAGGCCACCAAGAGACCTATGACAACTCTGGAGGAGTTACAAGCTTCAGTGGCTGAGATGGGAGAGACTGCGCACACAACAACTGTTGCCTGGGTGCTTCACCAGTCACAGCTCTATGGGAGATGGCAAAGAGAACGTCACTGTTGAAAAAAAAACTCACATGAAGTCTCGGCTAGAGTCTGCTAAAAGGCATATGGGAGACTCTGAAGTCAGCTGGAAGAAGGTTCTATGGTTTGATGAAACCAATATCAAGCTTTTTGGCCATCAGACTAAATGCTATGTTTGGCATAATCAAAAACACACCCCATTCCTACCGTTAAGCATGGTGGTGACTGCATCATACTGTGAGGATGCTTCACTGCAGCAGGCCCTGGATGGCTTGTGAAGGTAAAGGGTAAAATGACTGCAGGAAAATCCTAGAGGAAAACTTGATGCAGTCTTCAAGAGAACTGCGGCTTGGGAGAAGATTTGTTTCCCATCAAGACAATGACCCCGAGCATAAAGCCAAACCTACACAGGAATGGCTGAAAAACAACAAAGTTAATATCCTGGAGTGGCCAAGTCAGAGTCCAGACCTTAATCCAATTGAGAATTTGTGGCTGGACTTGAAAAGGGCTGTTCACTCACAATCCCCATGCACTCTGACAGAGCCTGAGCAGTTTTGTAAAGAAGAGTGGGAAAAAATTGCAGTCTCCAGATGTGCAAAGCTGATAGAGACTTCTCCATACAGACTCAAGGCTGTAGTTGCTACCAAAGGTGCATCTACTAAATACTGACTTGAAGGGGGTGAATACTTATGCAATCAATTATTTTGTTTTATATTTGTAATTAATTTAGATCAGTTTGTAGAGCTGTGTTTTCACTTTGACACAAAATAGTCTTTTTTTTGTTGATCAGTCTCAAAAAAGCCAAATTAAATCCACTGTGATTCAATGTTGTAAAAAAATAAAAAAATGAAATCTTCTGAGGAAGTTCCATAAATACCTGTTATAGGCAGATAGAATGTATATAGAATAGCAGATGCAGGCTAGGATCTAATCTGAGCATTTGGGTTGTTTATATATAGAATAACAGACCCCAGATGTAGGTTACAGGTTGGGAGCTAATCCAAGGGTTTGGTGGGTTTACACAGAGAGCAACAGACCCCCAGGAGTGGGTTACAGGCTGGGATCTAATCCAGGGGTTTGGGGGTTTTTAATACAGAATAACAGGTCCCTGGTAGTGGGCTATAGGCTGGAGTCTAATCCAGGGGTTCAGGGGGTTTATATGTAGAACAACAGACCCCACAGGAGTGTGTTATAGGCTGGGATCTAATCCAGGGGTTTGAGGGTTTATATATAGAATAACCCCCCCCCCACCCAATAGTGGGTTACAGCTGCAAAATACCCAACTCCTGATGGTGATTTACACTGTACAATGCAACTGACGATTTCAGGGTGCGGTTCTTATCTCCGGAGGTGTTGGTGTGTACCGAGGCGACTACAAACTGCAAATAACAGTGTAGCATTGATCACTCTGTTGGTTTGACACTTGTGCATCAGCACTATTATAAATGCAAATATTAAAGAACCACCAGGGATTGTTGTTAACCAGGACCACAGCCCTTTGCATAATAACCTTTAATTGCCACCACACACTTTGTCCACCACACACAGGCCCCGCGAGCGACCACATCGGTTCCGTGCTGGGGACACACTGTGGGGCCGCGCCCTCCAGTTCCATCAAAGCAAGATCCCTGCAACCTTGTGCTATCGGTAACCTTTTTGCTCAAGGGTGTAGGGTGGCGGGGGCAGGCAGTCAGTATGGGCGAGAGGACAGAATAATCCACCCTCACCACCCAGGTCACATCCTCTTTTCATTACTGCCATCTGGGAACCTTAAGATCCACACTCAATGTTCCAGGAACAGCTTCTTCCCCTCAGTCATCAGATCTCTAACAGTCCATGAACCCCTGAATACAGTCTCGCCATTCATCTTTGGCACTGTTTACTGATTGTAATAGTAAAATTATGTCCTGCTGCCACAAAACAACAAACTTCACAACATCTCACTAATAATAAACTTGATTCTGAAACATTAACACAGTTTCTCTCTGTAGGTGCCGCCCGATTAAATTTTACTTCGCAGTTTTATTTTATGTTCTTTGCTTCCAGGCTTGTATGAAACTGAGACAGACAGTCATGTGAAGTCATGCAGGGGAGTTTAATATTATTAAGGTCACCGGAGTGGGGTAGCGGGTGGAGCTACTGCCTCTCAACACCATATGATATGAGAGCCATTTGGCCCATCGAGTCTGTTCCACCATTCGAACATAGCTGATTTATTAACCATCTCAAACCCATTCTCCAATCTTTCCCCTGTAACCTTTGACACCCTTACTAAGCAAGAGCCTATCAGCTGCTTTAAATATGGTCATGAATACCACAGATTCACTACCCTGTGGCAAACCTGGCGTGTGTGTTGAGGGGGTGAGGGGTAGAACCCAGGGGGAGTTGATGAGAATGTAGAGTGTGGAGGGGGTGGTATGTAACAGGATCAGTATCAATGACTGATCAATGGTCAGAATGGCCACTGTGGGCCGAAAGGCCGTACACACAGAGAACATGTGAACTCCACAAAGACAGTGCTGCAGACTGGGATGGAACCCAGGTTATTGGAGCTGTGATGTAGCCTCTCCAGCCTCCACTCCACTGGGCTATCCTAGCAAAGAACAGAGGGTGTATTGGAATAAAAGGGCAAAGAATCAAACAACAGTTGCTGGGCATGTGCAGGAGAGCATGGGTTGCAGGGGTGCATGTGAATAGAGGGGGGTAGAATGGGATTAATGGAATTGCTCCTGTGAGCTAGCTCAGAGTAGATGGCTGAATGTCCATCTGTGTTAGACTGGTTTGGAGAGTATTAACTACAAGGTGAGGACGTGGGAGCTTTGGAGATGGTGCAGAAGAGATGGTTAGAAGACCACAAGATACAGGAGCAGAACTAGGTCATTTAGCTCATCAAGTGGGTTCCACCATTTATGGTTGATTTTTTTTAACCCCATTCTCCTCAAAACCCTTATCCCCCTTACTAATCAAGAGCCCATCAATCTCCCTTAAATATACCCAGTGGGACTTGCCCTCCACGGCCATCTGTGGCAATCAATTCCACAGATTTACCACCATCTGGCTAAAGAGATTCCTCCTTATCTCTGTCCCAAAGGACATCCCTTTATTCTGAGGCCGTGCCCTTGTATACTATAGGGAACACTCTCTCCACATCCACTCTATCTAGGCCTTTCAGTATTCAGATGGTTATAATGAGATCCACCCTCATTGTTGTGAACTCTAGCAAGTAGAGGCCCAGATAAATGAAATGTATATCCTTTTATTCCCGGTATCATTCTGGTGAACCTCCTCTGGACCCTCTCTCAGCACATCTTTCTTTAGATACAGGGCCCAGAATTGCTCACAATATTCCAAAAGTGGTCTGTTCAATGTCTTATAAGGCCTCAACAGTACATCCTTGCTTTTATATTCGAGCAGTTGTGGAAGGAGAGGTAATGGCGCTTGGGAGAGAGTGTGGAAGAGATTCACCACACATTCACACAAGAGACTGCAGATGCCACATCTGGAGCCACACAGTCTGCTGGAGGAGCTGAGCAGCATCTGAGAGAATAGGTCATGCCAATGTTTCAGGTTGAAACCTTACATTACACCAGTTGGGATTAGTTAGTTGAGTCAAGATAGACATGCCTTTATTAGTCGAGGCATCGAGGCCAAGGGCCAGGAAGTGATGTAACTTAGGTGCTTCTGGGGTATTGCGTTCAGTTCTGGTCGCCCATTACTAGAAGGATGTGGAGGAATTCAAGAGGGTGTAGAAGGTGTTCACCATGATGCCGCCTGGGTTAGAGGGCATGAGCTATAAGGAGAGGTTGGACAGACTTGGGTTCTTTTCTCTGGAGCAGAGGAGGCTGAGGGTAGACCAGATAAAGGCTTACAATATTATGAGAGGTATAGACAGAGCAGACAGCCAGTATCTTTCTACCAGAGATGTAACGTCTCATACAAGAGAGAATGCATTTAAGGTAAGAGGGGGTAAGTTTGGAGCAAGTTTTTTACACAAAGAGCGGTGTGTGTCTGGAGTGGGTGGGAGTGGAGGCAAATTCAATAGAGGTGTTTAATAGGCTCTTAGATAGGCACATGAATGGAGGGGTATGGACATTGTGAAGGTAGAAGTGATACATTTAGCTAGGCGTTTAATTGGTTTGGCACATGGTGGGCCATGCTGTTCTATGGCGAGCTAAAGGGCATGTTCCTGTTCTACGAGTAATGCTTCACTGGGAAGGCGAGAAGGAAACGTTGATGGAGGGTGCAGCAGAGAGAGGGGGGGAGGGAGGGCCAGCATGGGTGGTGGCTCACGAGAGGGGTAGAGAGATGGAGAGAGGGATACTACCCACACAATCATGACTAATATCAGAAGCTGTGGCAAATGTGTAGGCCGTTGATATACAGTCGATGCGTTTCCTGTTATTGCTTGCACCGGGCTAGGTAATGTTTTCGGAAGAAGTCTGTCAGCACATCCCGACCAAAGAGCTGGGACGGTGACTCGTTGGCAATGGCGGGACGGGGTTTTTTTTGGGGGGGAGTGGGAGGAGCGGGTGAGACTCAGTGCCCCAAATGGCCGATCTACTGCGGGCTGTGGCAAAACGGTTTGGAGATGGCCTGCTTGGGTCTCTTCGAGGGGAAAGCGCCCAAGGCGCAGTGTTAGCGGTTAATGTGCGGGGGCAGGGGGGACTCCACTCTGACAATCCCCTTCCTCCAACCCCAGCCACAACCCACCCAGTCAACCCCAGCTATCACCCTCTCTCTGCGCCCCCCACCAGGTTGGGAGGTGTTGGGCACCAGCTCCAGGAGGGCTCCAAAAATACACAGCAACACACACAAATCGCCGTAGGAGCTCAGCAGGCCAGGCGGCAGCTATGGAAAAGAGTAAACAGTTGACGTTTTGGCCCGAGTCTCTTCCTTTCTAATCCTGATGTAGGGTCTTGGCCTGTAACATTGACTATCTGCTCTTTTCCATAGTTGCTGCCTGCCCTGCAGAGTTTGTGTGGTGCTTTGGATTTCCAGCATCTGCAGATTTTCTCATGTTTGCAACCATACAGTGATCAGCTCAGATGTCTGGGGGAGAGGGGCGCCCATCTCCGCCCTTGGCCTATGGGCCTGGCCAATTGTGGGGTCATTCTGTGCAGAGGCTCCTGCCACACCGGTGCAAAAGCATCTCCAGAGATGTCACAGGTATTAGCATATGCAGCACTTTTCTGGTGGTGGGATTTGAGGGGGTGGGGGGAGAGGCAGACAGAAGAGAAATTTTAGGAACAGATGTGCCAGCACGCAAGTCTCTTTCGCCTCACAGAGACAGCCTATAGAGCTCCTTCTCAGAGGTGGTGGGGAAGAAGGAGTGGAGAGTTGGAACCAGGAAGGTTATGGACAGATGTGCCACAAGGGGTTTGGCAGTCATCTTCAACTCAAAGGGAATGACTTGAAGAATAGGAAATCGACACTGTGGAGGCCGACGCAGGAATGAATTGGCTCTGTCTATAAACGGCAGCAGTCCAGGTTTAACACACTCGACATCAGGGAGAAAACATTAATCAGTGCTGAACATCAAATCTCCTCACACCCGCGTGGAACAGGGCGAGGATTACGCTGACTCTAACCTTTTTTGTTTGTTTGAATATGGTTTTGTTAATCTTTTCCTGTGCTGCAACAGTGTAGAGGGAACTTTGTTCTGTTTGTAACATGCCTTGTCTCTCTCCTGGGAGGTTGTGTGTGATGGGACAGTGTAGAGGGAGCTTCAATCTGTGTCTGACCCAGGAGTGTGTGATGGGACATTGAGTCTGACCCCGGGTGTGTGTGTGTGATGGGACAGTGCTTCGCCATCTATAATTAGAATCCAGTAAGAAGTGCTGAATTAGGCATCTTCCCTTTGTTGTAGTTTTCATTTGCAAATTTAATAAACTCTTTCTGTGATTCCCACGCTCTGAATGTAGATTTAACTTGCGTGCTTTCTGCCATCTCCTTCCAATGGTACTGGGAAAGGATGACTCAGAGTTTGAAGGCGAGAGATTGGGAGTGACGGGGCCAGTGGAAGAGGTACAGGCAGACAGGCGGAGAGGGAGACAGACAGAGGGAAAGAGGCAGAGAAAGGAAGGTGAGGAGACTGGACTAAAGAATGACAGATTCATAGAGGGAGAGGAAGAGAAGTGATAAGAGAATAGAAAAAGATAGAGATAGACAAACTGGAGGAAGTGCACACAGTCATACAGTATTGAAACAGGCCTTTCGGCCCATCTTGCCCATGCTGAGCAAGCAACCTACCTGTATTAATCACATTTCCCTGTTTGGCCCATATCCCTCTAAACAGAATGCAACTGTCTCTTAAACATTGTAAATATAATTGCCTCTATCAGTTCCTCGGGAAACTCATTCCATATACAGGCCAATTCTGTGTGAAAAACCTGCTCTTCAGGTCACCTTTAAATATCTCCCCTCTCTCACCGTAAACAGTGCCTTCTAGTTTTAGACTCCCCTAACCTGGGGAAAGTCTGTGACCATCCACCTTATCTTTGCCCCTCATGATTTTATAAACCTCTATAAGGTCACCCCTCGGCCTCCTTCACTCCAAGGAAACAGTCCCAGCCTGTCCAGTCTCTCCTGGTAATTCAATCCCTCCAGACCCGGTAACATCCTCGCGAATGTCTCCTGCACCCTCTCCAGCTTCATGACATCTTTCCTACAACTAGGCGATTAGAACTACACACAATAAAATGTGGTCTCACCAACATCTTGTACATCTGTAACATAACGTCCTAAGTTCTGTACTCAGTGCCCTGAATGATGAAGGCCAGCATGCTAAATGCCTTTTTCACCAACTTATCTACCTGTGTCACCACTTTCAGGGAACCTTGTACATGTACTCCTGCTCTATCTGTTCTACAACACTCCCAAGGACCATGTCATTCGCAGTGTAAGTCCTACCTTAAAGCGTGCCAAAATACAACACCTCACACTGGTCCACTCAGCCAATTGATCTTAATCCTCCGTAGCCTTACACAACCTTCTTCTCCACCCACCGCACGACCAACTCTGGTGTCATCAGTACACCAACAACCAAATTGTTAATATCGATGATAAATAACAGTGGACCCACAACACACCACAGGCCTCCAATCTGAAAGACAACCGTCTACTGACATCTTCTGTCTCTAAACCCATTTTCATTCTCACCTTAGATATAATGTGATCTGATCTACCAGACCAGCCAACTATGTAGGACCTTGTCAAAGACCTTGCTAAAGTCCATGTAGGCTGCATCTACTACCAGGCCCTCATCAATCCCCTTGGCCACCTCTTCAAAAAACTCAATCAAATTCTTGACACATTTTCCCACACACAAACCCATGCAAACCCATGCTAATCGGTCCCTGCCCTTCCAAATGCAAGCAGATCCTGTCTCTTCCCCTCCAGTAATTTTCCCACAGGAGAATAGTGGGAAGGAGAGAGTCAAGCAGAAATGGAGAGAGAGAGAATGTCAAAGAGAAATGGATAAAGAGAAGGTAGAGATAAAGGAGAGAAAGAAGTAGGGAGAGGGATATGGAAATCAGTGCCCATTAGAGCTGATTCTGGGACAGAGAGAGAGAGTGAAGGATGTGAAAATTTGTGCCCATTAGAGCTGATTCTGGAACAGAGGGAGAGAGTGAAGGATGTGAAAATTTGTGCCCATTAGAGCTGATTCTGGGACAGAGGGAGAGCATAAGCGTGAAAGACATACAGCGAGTGGAAAGAGTGGGGGAAAGGGATTTTGAAACCTTTTTGCGCCATTAGAGCTGACTCTGGGACAATGAGCAATAAAAAAGAGAGAGAAGTGGAAGAGGGAGATGAGCGGAGAAAGAGGCAGAAAGAAATGAACAGAGAGATATGAAGGGAAGAGGGAAATAATAGGAGGGAGCAAATGAGACAGAAGAACTGGCTGCCAGTTCAGCATGACACACTCATGACAGACATTGCATCACCCACAGCTATGCGGCGATTGACTGCAGGATGCCGCTGATATTTCTCAAAAGCTTGGGGTTTAATGGGTTAATCGACTCAGAGCGCAGCACAGAAAGCGGGAGACTAGTACAGTACGCGGACCATAACCTCAACAGATATGAGTGTGAAATAACAATCAACGCCTCCGAGATCAGAACTGTTAGACCTTCAGAGCAACCTCACAACAACAACTGGAAAACCACCAGAAATGTCACTGAATGACTGTGCAAACTGCCTGAGCTCAACCTTCAGCGCGTTCCGGAGACCCAGTCATCATCTGTATGAACCCCTGAACCTCTGGATTAGATCCCAGCCTGTAACCCACTCGGGGATCTGCTACCCCACCTCCTCCCGCAAACACCTGGATTACATCCCAGCCTGTTACCCACTCCCAAGGATCTATTATTCTATATATAAACCCCCTGAATCCTTGGATTAGAACCCAGATTGTAACCCATTCTCGGGGATCTGTTACTCAATACAGTGGCATGCAAAAGTTTGGGCACCCCTGGTCAAAATTTCTGTTTGAATAGTTAAGTGAGTAGAAGATGAACTGATCTCCAACAGTCATAAAGTTAAAGATGAAACATTCTTTTCAATATTTTAAGCATTTAGTGTATTATTTTTGTTTTGTACAATTTTAGAGTGAAAAAAAGGAAAGGAACACCATGCAAAAGTTTGGGCACCCCAAGAGATTTGAGCTCTCAGATAACTTTTACCAAGGTCTCAGACCTTAATTAGCTTGTTAGGGCTATGGCTTGTTCACAGTCATCGTTAGGAAAGGCCAGGTGATGCAAATTTCAAAGCTTTATAAATACCCTGACTCCTCAAACCTTGTCCCAACAATCAGCAGCCATGGTGTTCCCTAAGCAGCTGCCTAGCACTCTGAAAATTAAAATAAATGATGCCCACAAAGCAGGAGAAGGCTATAAGAAGATAGCAAAGCGTTTTCACGTAGCCGTTTCCTCAGTTCGTAATGTAATTGAGAAATGGCAGTCAACAGGAACGGTGGAGGTCAAGTTGAGGTCTGGAAGACCAAGAATACTTTCTGAGAGAACTGCTCGTAGGATTGCCAGAAAGGCAAATCAAAACCCCCGTTTGACTGCAAAAGACCTTCAGGAAGATTTAGCAGACTCTGGAGTGGTGGTGCACTGTTCTACTGTCCAGCGACACCTGCACAAATATGACCTTCATGGAAGAGTCATCAGAAGAAAGCCTTTCCTGTGTCCTCACCACAAAATTCAGCATCAGAAGTTTGCAAAGGAACATCTAAACAAGCCTGATGCATTTTGGAAACAAGTCCTGTGGACTGATGAAGTTAAAATAGAACGTTTTGGCCACAATGAGTAAAGGTATGTTTGGAGAAAAAAGGGTGCAGAATTTCATGAAAAGGACTCCTCTCCAACTGTTACGCACGGGGGTGGATCGCTCATGCTTTGGGCTTGTGTTGCAGCCGGTGTCACGGGGAACATTTCACTGGTAGAGGGAAGAATGAACTCAATTAAATACCACCAAATTCTGGAAGCAAACATCACACCGTCTGTGAAAAAGCTGTAGGTGAAAAGAGGATGGCTTCTACAGCAGGATAATGATCCTAAACACCCCTCAAAATTCACAATGGACTACCTCAAGAGACGCAAGCTGAAGGTTTTGCCATGGCCCTCACAGACCCCCGACCTAAACATCATCGAAAATCTGTGGATAGACCTCAAAAGAGCAGTGCATGCAAGATGGCCCAAGAACCTCACAGAACTAGAAGCCTTTTGCAAGGAAGAATGGGCGAAAATCCCCCAAACAAGAATTGAAAGACTCTTAGCTGACTACAGAAAGTGTTTACAAGCTGTGACACTTGCCAAAGAGGGTGTTACTAAGTACTGGCCGTGCAGGGTGCCCAAACTTTTGTTTCAGGCCCTTTTCCTTTTTTGTTATTTTGAAACTGTAAAAGATGTAAAAAAGTAATCTTGCTTCAAATATTAAAGAACTGTGTCATCTTTAACTTTATGGCTTTTGGAAATCAGGTCATCTTTTACTCGCTTAGCTATTCACAATAACAGAAATTTTGACCGGGGTGTCCAAACTTTATATAAACCACTTGAATTTCTGGATTAGATCTCAACCTGTAACCCATTCCTGGGGATCTATATAGACCCACTAAACCTCTGAATCAAATCCCAGTGCAGGAATGAGGTAGGACACCTGACTGAGTGGTGTCATGCTCGCGCTCAGTCCCAGTGAAACTAAAGAGCTGATCAGTGACTTCAAGAAGGAGAAGGAGGGCAAACATGCGCCAGTCTACACTCGGTTGGTGGGACGGCGGGGTCAGTGGTGGAGACGGTTATCAGCTTTAAATTCCTGGGTGTTAATATACTGGATGACCTGTGCTGGACCCAGCACACAGATGCAATCACAAGGAAGACGCACCAGCATCTTTACTTTCTCAGGAGGTGAAGGAGGTTCAGCTTGTCACCGAAAACTCCAACAAACTTCTACAGATGTCCTTTATCAGGGTCTGGTACAGCAATTTGAATGTGCAGGAACGCAAGAAACTACAGTGAGTAATGCACAGCCTCAAGAAGGCAACATCTATCAACAAAGATCCCCACCACCCAGGCTGCTCCCATCAGGCAGGAGGTACAGAAACCTGAAGCCCCAATCCAACAGGATTATTTCAACCATTCGATTCTTGAAACAGCCAGCACAATTCTAACCACTACCTCAGTATAGCAACACTAGGAACAAATTGCACCACAATGAACTTTGTTTTTTTTAATGTTCTAATTATGGTCTTTCTTCTAAAAATTGTGTATAAGTTGCATTCATATTTTCCTTGAGATTTTTATATGGCAAAACAGATACTAGTCTTTTTTCTTATTCCCTCTCTCCTCATTCCATCATCTCCCAGTCTCACAATCTCTCTCTCTCTAACAAGAGAAAATCTGTGGATGCTGCAAATCCAAGCAACACACACAAGATGCTGGAGGAACTCAGCAGGCCAGGTAGCATCTATGGAAAAAAGTCGGGGGGAAACGTCAACTGTACTTTTTTTCCCATAGATGCAGCATTTTGTGTTGTTCTTTCTCTCTCTGTCCAGTCTCTCTTTCCCTCTGTCCCTCTCTCTCTCTCTCTCTCTCTCTCTCTCTCTCTCTCTCTCCCCCCCCACATACTCTCTTCCTCCCACTTTCTGTCTCTGTCTCTCCTTTCATCAATCGTGAGTGCCCTCTGTAGAAAGTGCACACACTCAAATCTGCCATTAAACAAACTCATTACTTAAAGATGCAGCAGGAAGAAATATCCTCTCCCAAAATCAACTGTTTGAAAGGGGAAAGAGGGAGATGGTCAGTGACAGAGAGAGAACAAGTGAGAGGAACAGATAAACATTTACAGATTCATTTCTGTTCATTCAAGGGACATGAGCTTTGTATGTCTCTAACTTAACCGTGCTTAACCGTTCATCCATAGTTACCCTTGAGAAGATGGTGGTGAATGGCTGCCTCCTGGAGATGAGAGTATTTTTTCGAAGAGAGTTCAAGGACTTTGACCCAGCAATAATGAAGGACAAACAATTATATTTCCAGCTGTGTCCTTGGAGGGCAACTTCCAGAGGGTGGTGACTCCCTTGATTTTGCTGCTCTGGTCCTTCCAGCTGGTTGAGGAAAGACCACCAGAGCATACCAACGCCCAAAAAAATTTTTGTCAGATCGATCAATTTCACTGTCAGGTACCCAAAGGAGGCAATTTCAGATCTGGATCGCTCCCTGAGTTGGACTAAATCAGGTCTTTCCCTAGCATAACACAATGTCACAGCCTCCAACCCATTCTTAATTACATAGACAGGATTTTGCTGTTCTCTCTAAATCTTGAAAATTTTGCACAGAAGTTGTAATGCTCAGTTAGAACCCCACCCCACCCCCTCCAATAGCTGCACATGTTTGGTACAAGCGAGTGACTTGGTACTTACAGACTTCAAATTCCTGAGGATTGTGAGGGTTTCTGAGCGTATCTCTCCTGCCTGCTTACTCAATACTGCTTTAAGCATTATTCTGCTTCCTTCCCTCCTCGCTCTCTCTCCGTCTCTCTCTCGTGCTCTCTACGCAAATGTCAATCAAAAAAACCACAAGAATTTACATCCTTTTGTTTGGAGGAGGAGGGAAATTACAACAACTCATGATTTATTCACCCCCCACTATATTTTTTTGAATAAAACCACACTTGTCCTTTTTAAGTAAATTTCACCCGATATTTTGATTTTATTCCTGGATCAGAGGGAAGAATTCAATGGGCTGGAGGCAGGGAGGGTGGATCATAGCAGGACATCGGGTCAGAGAAACCACTCACATTAATTTGACCTGGTAAATCGTCAGAGGCAGATTTACAAGGAGATCAAAGTTTGGCTCTCAGCAATGGCGGGGCAGGTGGACCAGCACCCTGTGGCCGAGCAAGGGGCTGTAGGAGGGAAGAGAGTATTCCGTACACGTTATTGTGGGCAGGAGGAATGGCAGGTGGTTCATAAATGTGAAATTTGTGGTGCAGTGGGCAGAGCTGCCACAAGGCTCCAGAGACCTCCGGTGCTGGCTGTGTGTGGAGTTTGCAGACTCTCCCTGTGACTGTATGAGTACAGCTCTGTGTGTGAAGGTCAATGTGTGTCTGTGAGAGAGTCCCATCCCCAGTGACGGTCTATTTTTGTGTGTGTGTGAGCAAGAGAGAGGGAGAGACCCATCCCCCTCTGAGGGTGTGGGTGTGTGTGTGAGAGAGTGACTGAGAGAGTGTGAGTGAGAGAGTGAGAGAGAGAGTGAGTGAGTGAGAGAGAGAGGGAGAGTGAGGGAGAGAGAGAGGGAGAGAGCGAGAGTGAGAGAGTGAATGAGAGAGAGAGAGAGGGAGACAGTGAGTGTGAGAGATAGTGTGAGAGAGAATGAGTGAGAGTGAGTGAGAGAGAGAGGGGAGAGAGAGTGAGACAGTGTGTGTGAGTAAGAGTGTGAATGAGTGAGAGTGAGTGTGAGAGAGTGAGTATGAAAGAGTGAGTGTGAGAGAGTGAGTGTGAAAGAGTGTGAGAGAGTGAGTGTGAAAGAGTGAGTGTCAGAGAGAGTGAGTGTTAGAAAGAGAGTGAGTGTGAGAGAGAGGGAGAGAGAGAGTGAGTGAGAGTGAGAGAGAGAGAGTGAGACAGTATGTGTGAGTGAGTGTGAGTGAGTGAGAGTGTGAGAGAGTGTGGGAGTGGGAGTGAGTGTGGGAGGGCGAGTGGGTGAGGGAGAGGGAGAGAGGGGAGAGAGAGAGTGACCTATCCCCTGTGAGGAGGTGTGAGTGTGAGAGAGAGAGGGAGAGGGGGGAGAAGGGGGAGGGAGAGAGAGACCCATCTCCCTGTGAGGGGGTGGGGTGGAGGTGGTCTGTGTTTGTGTGTGTGTGTGTGTGTGTGTGTGTGTGTGTGTGTGTGTGTGTGTGTGTGTGTGTGTGAGAGAGAGAGAGAGAGAGAGAGAGAGAGAGAGAGAGAGATATTTCACACATGTGCATGAATCCAGAGCATGTTTAACAGTTCAAGGACAGCAACCACCGGACCCAGCACTGGAAGCTCGGAACCTCCCACTTTAATACTGTAACAGGTGAATATTACAATATTACAATCATATTTGCCGGTCCTTATCTCTCTGTCTTTCTCCGTCATGTTCCACCTCAGTACGTTCACAGAGTTACACAGCACAGGACAGACCCTTCAGCCCTCCTTGCTCCTTCTGCCCCTGCGTCAAGCCTGCTCCCTAGCACTCAGTCCAGCCCCTTCTCTGTGCTTTAGTCATTCAAGTGCTTGCTTGGATATTTCGTCAGTGTGGTGAGAGTCTCTGCCTCCCCCACCCCCTCAGGCACTGTGTTCCATATTCCAACACACTCCCCCAATCCACTGAGGGGAAAACACCCCCTCAGATGCTCTCTACACTTCCTGCACTCGCCGTACACCTACACCCTCTTGTCTAAGACACTCACTGCAGTTACATGTCCTTCCCCCTCGTGGGTATTACATGTGCACTTTATACCTAAAGGCATTTCTCTTGAATAATGAATGTTGTACTAACTAAGTTATTGAGACATAATGAGCTTTAATAAAGATTGTGCAAACTCAGCAGATTCTATGATTGTACAGGACAAAGAGATTCCTCAAATGCCTGTGCCAATATTGTCAAATGGAACATTAAACTGGGCAGAAGACATTTCCTCCACTGAGAGTCAATGTGTATGTGTATATGTATGTGTGTGTGTGTATGTGTGTGTGTGTGTGTGTGTGTATGTGTATGTGAATTCTCTCAGTGAATGTCAGTAGGTCAGTGTGTCTGTATGTGAATTCTCCCAGTGAAGGTCAGTGGGTTAGTGTGTATGTATGTATATGTATTATGTGTGTGTGTGTGCATATATATATATACACACACAGCAGTCCATCCCACACGCCAGTCAGTTCAAATCAAATCAAACAATGGACAAGCATGTAGTCTTGGTAGGTGGTTGAACACAGCAAGATCCTATGGCTGGCTCTGTGGTGACCACTCAGGTAATTTCTCCAGGGACATTGACTGAGGGGGTCACTCGAGGCTAAATAGCACAGGGTAGAATTCTCTATATTGTCTTCCAATGAACACGTTCTAATAAAGTGAATTTCAACATACCCACAGCAGTGTGTGTGTGTGTGTGCGTGCGTGAGGGAGACCTGTCTCCAAAGCGCAGTGAGGGTCAGTGTGTGGGAGACCTGTTCCCCAGTGAGGGTCAGTGTCTGTGTGCACGTGTCTGTCTCTGTGTGTGAGACAGACAACCAATGCAGTGTGAGTGAGAGAGGCCTGTCTCCCAGTGAGGGTCAGCGTCTGTGTGCACGTGTCTGTCTCTGTGTGTGAGACAGACAACAAGTGCAGTGTGTGTGAGCAGGACCCATGCTGAGGTAATTGACGTGGGGGTGGGGGAGGGTATCAGTATGTGCGGTGACAGTTCCCATCAGCTCCCTTGGGTTGGGGATGGGTCCCTCAGCAGCAGGACGAGTGTACGGTGCATAGGCGGGTTTGCGCAGTGTGTAAATGAGTCTGTAAACTTTCGGTATCAGTCAGTGAGTGAGCCAGCTCACTCTTCAGCCGAGGGTGAGAGGCAGTTGGTCTGTGAAGCATCCACTATATTGGTTACAGAAGTGACAGCAGTTCGGGGGCAGTTGGTGCTAAAGGTGTCCCAAGCCAACTAGCTCTCACCAATTACTTGCCTGTTAACACCCAGTCTAGGTCTCACTGGGACCCTTTCTCTTCTGAGCCCATTACTGCCTTGACCATAGAGCCGGACTCCAGCGAAGAGAGGGGGTGGGGGGAGCAACTGCCCTCAACATCTCAGCAAATGTGTCGCTGAGTGCAGGACCTAGTGAAGCTGAGGCCAACAGTCAGTGAGGAGGAAAGGTCCCAGTGGTTGGAGTTGACCCTCACACAGAGGTTGACGGGTGGTCAATCATCGCAGACCCAGAATATCACTTACAGGAGTTTCTCAGGGTAGTGTTCTGGGCCTAACCATCTTCAGCTGTCTCATCAGAGACCTTCCTCTCATCAGAAGGTCAGGACTGGAGATGTTCGCTGGTGACTGCACCAGGTTCAATGTGATCCACAGCTCCTCAGCCAGTGAGGCAGCCCAGACTACGTCCAAACATGGGCTGCTCTGTGGAGAGTAATGTTCACTCCAGACACTGACCATTGCTCACAGGACAGGGTCTAACCATTTCACCCTGGCATTCATTGATGGTTCCATCACCTAGTCCACCACCCTTCACATTATAGGAGTCATCCCCAACCAAAAACTCACCCGCACCAGTCACAGAAACACTGTGACGACAGAGATAGGTCAGAGCTGGCAGTCCCACAGAGAGTGGGACATCCTAAGGCCAGTCCCCTGTCTACAAGTCAGGAATGTGATGGGACACTCCAAACTTCCCTGGTTAGTCCACGCACCCCAAATCCACCACATTACCTCTATGAGGCACAAGCCAGCAGTGTGATGGGACACACAGAATCCAACACTGATTCTGAGGGATCACACCCAAATACACACACAGACCTTCACAAGGGGGTGGTTCACACACACACACACACACACACACACAGAGTGACCCTCACAAGGGGACAGCTCACACAAACACACGCGCTGACCCTCATTGGGAGATGGGTCAGACATACACTGAGAATCAGAGGTACTGTGAATCCTGCTGGTCTCACCACTTCACTGCCTGTCAGAGACTTGTTTGCTGGGAAAATGTCAAGGTACAGAGAGGAAGTGGAAGGGTCCCCACGGTAGACGGGGGAGAGTCCCTGCACAATGTTTCCTCCTCGTTTCTGTGTCAGCAGACCAATTATAACCTCATGCACGTTTCTAGAGAACCCAAAGTCTAAAGATAGATCTGAGGCACAGGCTGAGTCAGGAGAAAGAAATGGGGACGATTACGGAGATTGAATACAGGCAGTCAGTCATCAGTTTGAGGGTGGGAGGGGCAGTGAGGAGGGAAAACCTCGCTGTGGGAAAGGTGGTGAGGAGGGAGCACCTCGCTGTGGGAAAGGTGGTGAGGAGGGAGCTCTGTGGAAGGCGTGATTCTATCAAACTATGGTTTTTTTATCTGGACAGCTGGTGGCTGAAGGGAGACCTGATAGAAGCTTATAAGATGATGAGATGCATAGATGCATTGACAGCTGGTATCTTTCTCGCTAGGATAAAATGTCTAATACGGGAGGATAGTCATTTAAGGTGAGAGGAGGGTAAATTCAAAGCAGGTGTACAAGGCAAGTTTTTTTTTACACAGAGAGATGCGGGTGCCTGAAATGTGCCTCCCAGGGGTGGTGGTGGAGGCAGATATGATAAAAGAACATGAATATGGAGAGAATGGAGGGATATAGACCATGTGGAAGGTTTGATATCTCTGTGCCTGTACTCAACGGAGTTCAGAAAGATGAAAAAAAGTCAGGATGCATGAGAACCATGGCTGTGTGGATTCAGAATTGGCTTGCCACTAAAAAGAGAGGGTGGCTGTAGATGGAGCATGTTTTGCCTGGAGGTCGGAGGCCACTGGTGTTCCACAGGGATCTGTTCTGGGACCTCTGCTCTTTGTGATTTTTATAAATGACACAGATGAGGAAGTTGAAGGGCGGGTTAATAAGTTTGTAGGTGACGTGAAAGTTGGTGGAGTTTTGTATAGTGTAAAGGTTGTCGACAGCTTCAACAGGACATTGATAGAATACAGAGCTTGGCTGAGAAGTGGCAGGTGGAGTTCAATCCAGGACAGTATGAAGTTGCACTTGAAGGCAGAGTACAGGGTTAGTGACAGGATTCTTAGCAGTGTGGAGGAACTGAGGGATCTGGAGGTACACATCCATAGATCTCTCAAAGTTGCTGTGCAAGTTGATAGGGCAGCTAAGAAGGCCCTATTAGTCGGGGGATAGAGTTCAAGAGCCACAAGGTAATATTTCAGATCTACAAAACCCTGGTTAGATCACAATTGGAATATTGTGTTCATTCAGGAAGGATGTGAAAGTTTCAGAAAGGGTGCAGAGGAGATTTACCAGGATGCTGCCTAGATTAAAGAGCATGTCAAGATTGAGCAAATTAGGTCTTTTCTCTCTGAAGCAAAGGAGGATGAGAGGCAACTTGATAGAGCTGTACAAGATGATAAGAGGCATAGATAGAGTAGGCAGCTTTTTTCCCCCCAGGGCAGCAATGGCATCCTTTTAGGATGAGTGGAGGGGAGTTTAGGGAGGGATGTCAAAGGTAGGTAGAGTGGCAATTGCATGGAACACACTGCCGCGGATGACGGTAGAGGCAGATACATTAGGAACATCTAAGAGACTCTTAGATGGATTTAGGGAAAATAGAAGGTTATGGGCTCTGAGGAGGGAAATATTAGAATGATCTTGGAGATCAACTCCAGGCAGCCCGGGAGCGTAGTGGTTAACATAATGCTTTACAGTGCCAGTGATCAGAAGGTCAGGTTTCAAATCCAGCCACTGTTTGTAAGGAACTTGCTTGCCCCATGACCGTATGGTTTCCTCCCCACATTCCAAAGTTGTACAGGTTAGGGTTTGTAATTTGTGGGCATGCTGTGTTGGTGCCAGAAGCACAGCCCTCAGCACAGCCTCACACTGTGTTGTTGATGCAAACAACACATTTCAATGTACTGTACATGTGACAAATGAAGCTAGTCTTTAGAGTAGCAGGTTTATATAGATCAGCATATCATGGGCTGAATGGCCCCACTGTTCTATGTTCTATAATGGTAGAGTTATTTAATAGGCTCTTACAGGCACATGGAAAAGTAGAGTACTCACAAAGTGCAGGTAGAAGGGATTAGACGTCATTAGTTTAATTAGTTCAGTACAGAATTGTGGGCCGAAGAGCCTGTGGATATGCAACGTTGTTCTACATTCAATCAATTGGCCACGTTATTTCACATAGCCAATATCTGTTCACGCATCGGGCATCTTGCTTTCGTGGAATGAGAGTGGAAAATTGAATCTGGTGTTGTTCATACGTGTGTGTGTTTTTTTCTCTCTCTCTCTCTGTCTTGCGTATGCAAACTCTGACATTTTCCCAATTGTTTCCACTGGGTTACTCATTACATGAGAGAGCCTAGGCTTGAGAACAGTACCAGGAGAGCGGAGGCTGGCTGCCCACGCAACTGGAAATAGCGGCCCACCCCACTGCCCGCCAGCATGAAATGAGCTGTATAGCGGGACAAGAGGCAGTGCGGGAGACTGAGACAGCGTCACTGAGCTTGTGGCTGCTCTTTTCTCTTTGTTTCATGCTATATCCGATCTCGGAGCCACTGGGCCTCCCAACACCCCTTTCTCTGCTGCAGCCTGTAGTTGTTGGGGGCTCTGCCAAACATTGTGAGCATGTTATATTGGTGCTGGAATATGTGGCAACACTTACAAGCTGCCCCCATCACATCCTTAGGTTGTAAAGATTTAAGACATTGTGGCAGAATTAAGCCATTTACCCTATTGAGTCTTCTCCGCCATTCCATCATGGGAAATTTAATATCACACAACCCCAGTCTCCTGTTTTCTCCCCATAACCTTTACCACCCCTGCTAATCAAGGACCTATCAACCTCCATTTTAAATATACTCAATGACTTGGCCTCCACAGCTGTCCGTGGCAATTAATTCCACAGATCACCACCCTCTAGCTAAAGAAATTACTCCTCATCTCCATTCCAAAGTGACATCCTTCTATTCTGAGGCCCTCCAGTCCTAGACACCCCACTAGAGGAAATATCCTCTCCATATCAGCCCTATCTAGGCCTTTCAATATTCGATAGGTTTCAATGACATCCCCCTCATTCTTCTAAACTCCAGTGATGACAGGCCCAGAGCTATCAAACACCTCTCATACGTTAACCCTTTAGTTCCTGGTATTGGCTGTTAACATATCACACATCTCACTGTGCATGTGATAAATAAATGAATCTAAATCTTGTGTCTTTCTGCTGCTCCTTTAGCCTGTCCTCTCCCTCTGTCTTTCCCATCCCTCGCTCCAGACCCTCTCCAGTAACACCACTGTAAAACTCCAATTCTCTGGCCCTGGCAATGTCCTTGTCAAATACAAATACAATTAAAAAATGTAAAACCACTGTTTGTAATTAAGCTGTAGTTTAACAGCTCAGTCTGTGATTAAGCTACAGAGGATGAAGCAAGGATTCACGAGGTCTGGAGGGCCTGAGTTATGAGAGTCCAGACAGCCTGGAGCAAAGGAAGCTGAGAGGTAAATCTGGGGTCCACGGATTTAAAAAAGGAACCACTGTTATAGAGGTTTATAAAACCACAAAGGTGGATGGCCACAGCCTTTTTCCCCAGGGTAGAGGAGTCTAAAACTAGAAGGCACGGGGTTGAGGTGAGAGGGGAAAGGCTGAAGGGGACGTGAGGGACAACTTTTTCAATCTCACTGCTAGTCCTGACTGACCTCTCCTTTGGAAGGATCAAATACTGAGAAAAAGGGAGAGAGTGGGAGTTGGGAAGAGGTGATTGAGGGAGGAGGTGCAGAAAGAGTGAGAGAGTGAGAAAGGAAGAGCGGAAGAGAAATATGATGTAGAGATGGGGAGAGAGAGTGTGTGTATGAGAGGGAAAGAGCGAGGGTGGGAAGAGAGATGAGGGAGGAGAGACGAAAAAAAACAAGGAGTGAAAGAGATAAGAGGAGGAAAGAGAGATTGGGAGAGAGAGCATGGAGACAGAGGAGGGAAGGAGAGAGTGGCAGACAAAGAGGTAGAGCAAGAGGAAAGATGATGGGATGAGAAAGAGGAATAGGGAGAAAGATGGGGAGGGAGGTACATAAGGAGAAGAGATGAGGGGTGAGAAGGAGAAATATGGGGAGACAGGGAGAAAGGTACAAAAGAAGTGATGAGAAAGAGGTGGGGAGAGAAAGGACGGAAAGGAGAGAAGAAAATAGAGAGTGTGTGAGAGGAAGAGAAAGAGCGAGACTGTGAGAGAGGAAGAGAAAGAGCATGAGTGTGACAGAGGAAGAAAGTGAGAAGAGAGAGCAAGAGGGAGAGAGAAAAAAGGAAGAAATTCGGGTGAAAATGATATGGTGAAAGGAAGAGAAACAGAGTATCAGAAAGCAGAGAGGTGAGAGGGAGAGAAGAGTAACAGAGCAGGAGAGAAGACAGAGTCAGAGGTCTAACAACAGGAGACGTGGGGAGTTTAAGTTTCATTTTCCTGAGAGATTACAGAGGCACGTGTTAATTCTCTGTAAAGGTAAAGGGGTATGTGCCAGGGATCAGACCACTTACTCAGCACTGTGACTCAACTGTCCCTTGTGGTGCCTTTGAATTGTGTGACTGAGGGACAGTCCCAGATTCTCTCTCTCACTCAGCCTCAGGCAATGTGTATATACAGACACACACTGAAAGTAGTCAGTGTCAGCCTCAAAGAGAAACTGCCCCATTCAACACACACACATACAGACACTCACTGAGGACATACACCCACCCCCCCCCACACACATACAAAGACACTCACTGGGGGACAGACCCAAGTCACACACCCTCACTGGTGTTGAATCTCTCTCTCTCGCTCTTACACACCCCCCACTAGGGGATGGGTCCCACACACACACACACCCCTTTACCAGGGGTGGATCTCTCTCTCTCTCTCTCACTCTCACTCACACACACACACACTGACCCTCACTGGGGACAGGTCCCCCACACACACACTCTCAATGGGAACAGATCTCTTTCTTTCACTCACACACTGACTCTCACTGGAGGATGGGTCCCACACACATCACGGTCCTTCACTGTGGATGGGCTGTGGTTCACCTCATTATGTTCACTGGAAGACAGACAATAGGTGCAGGAGTAGGCCATTCGGCCCTTCGAGTCAGCACCGCCATTCACTGTGATCATGGCTGATCATCCACAATCAGTACCCTGTTCCTGCCTTCTCCCCATATCCCTTCACTCCACTATCTTTAAGAGCTCTATCTAACTTTTTCTTGAAAGAATCCAGAGAATTGGCCTCCACTGCCTTCTGAGGCACAGCATTCCACAGAACCACAACCCTCCGTGTGAAAAAGCTTTTCCTCAACTCCGTTCTAAATTGTCTACTCCTTATTCTTAAACTGTGGCCTCTGGTTCTGGACTCCCCCAACATCGGGAACATGTTTCCTGCCTCCAGCCCGTCCAATCCCTTAATAATCTTACATGTTTCAATCAGATCCCCTCTCATCCTTCTAAATTCCAGTGTATACAAGTCCAGTTGCTCCTGCCATCCCGGGAATTAACCTCGTGAACCTTCGCTGCACTCCCTCAATAGCAAGAATGTCCTTCCTCAAATTTGGAGACCAAAAGTGTACACAATACTCCAGGTGTGGTCTCACCAGGGCCCTGTACAACTGCAGAAGGACCTCTTTGCTCCTATACTCAACTCCCCTTGTTATGAAGGCCAACATGCCATTAGCTTTCTTCACTGCCTGCTGTACCTGCATGCTTACCTTCAATGACTGATGAACAAGGACACCGAGATCTCGTTGTACTTCCCCTTTTTCTAACTTGACACCATTCGGATAGTAATCTGCCTTCCTGTTCTTGTCACCAAAGTGGATAACCTCACATTTATCCACATTAAACTGCATCTGCCATGCATCTGCCCACTCACCCAACCTGTCCAAGTCACCCTGTATTCTCATAACGTCCTCCTCACATTTCACACTGCCACCCAGCTTTGTGTCATCTGCAAATTTGCTAATGAAGACAAAATGAAGACTTCTACCCTGTGCCACTTAGCCACGAGTGACCCCCTCAATCAATGTCCCTGGAGAAATTACCTGAGCGGTCACCACACAGCCAGCCATGGGATCTTGCCGTGTTCAACTGCCTATCAAGACAGCACACTTGCTAAGGTGAGCAAAGGCTCCGTAGTGATGAGATCGCAAACACCTTCATTGCAAGGAAGTTGGACCGAAGCATCAAGGAGTTATTGTAGTGGGAATAGCAAACAGCCTGCTCTGGGGAAGAACGGTCAAAGTTATACACCATGGTAAAGAGGACTTTAGTCCCTGCCAAATTTGATTTTGTTTACTATTATCACATGTGCCAGGGTACAGTGCCATCCACACAGACCATCATATCAGTGCAATGAGGTAGTACAGGGAGAAGCAATAACAGAATGCAGAATGAAGTGTTACATTACAGAGAAAGGGCAGTGCGGGCAGACAGCAAGGTGCAAGGCCGTGAGGTAGATTGTGAGGTAAGAGTCCATCTTACCATACTAGGGGACTGTTCAATAGTGGGATAGAAGCTCTCCTTGAGCCTGGTGGGACATGCTTTCAGGCTTTTGTATCTTCTACCGGATGGAAGAGGGAAAGAGAGAGAAAGTTCATGGTGAGTGGGGTCTTTTATTATGCTGTCTGCTTGACCAAGAGAATGACAGGTGTAGACAGAGTCCATGGAGGGGAGGGTGATTTCCGTGATGTGCTGAACTGCGTCTACAAGTCTGTGCAGTTTCCTGTGGTTTGGTCGAAATCCATCCATACTAACGCCATTCCTAGTACTTGCTTGGTACCTTTCTCTTTGTACCTTGGCCATTCAAGTGTCCATTTGGATACTTTGTGAGTGTTGTGGCAGTCTCTGCACCACCTCATGTAGTGTGCTTCAGATGCCAACTGTCCCCCGAGAGGAAAAAAACTCCCCCCTCAGATTCCCCTTAAATTTCTTCCCGTTCTCCTGAACTCACATCATCTGGTCCACTGGTTTGTAATGTACAGAGTTGCTGCAGTAAAAAAGTTGATTTTCAAGGTGTTTATGGGTAGCTAGTATGGCAATTACTTGAGTCGAGAATGATGTTCTCCCAAGGGGTTATTATCTTAATGGGGAATGACTGTGTGTGACTTTGTCTTAACGTGGGGAGTCTGATGCGCAGGCAGCCACCACGTGGACCCAGAGAGATTGGGGTTAAGGTCCAGTGACATGGAGTACGAGATGACTATGGACCCTTCACTACTGCAGCCTTCCTCCACCTTCACTGCCATTGTGGTGTGTCATCACCTTCTTCCAGATCTACCATTGGGGTCATGGCTGGGTCGCTGTCTCTGTCTGGAACCTCCCCCTTGACCTTACCGCCATGGGTGACCCTACCAGGAGCTAAGTGCCAGATGCCATTGCTGTCATGATCTCAGGAACTCACGAGCCTTTCCACTAGGGCAAGGTGACAATCCTGGGAGAAGGTGGATATCCATGTCAAGAAACGTCGGAATGTGTGGCGCCACTCATGGGTTTCCCCCAGTTGTGTTGGTTGTTAATGCAAGCAAAGCTTATCCCCATGTTTCAATGTACACATGATAAATAAATTAACCTGAATGTAAATCCGAATAAACAGACTTTAGGTAGCTTTGCCACAGGGATAATAATCTTCTAAATAGCAGACAACCTGCTGGAGGAACTCATTGATTTGAGCAGAATCTGTGGCAGGAGAGGAATTGATAGAACTCCACATCAAGAGTCTCTCCACTACTCTCTACCTTGTCTCTCGCTCTCAGAATTTTGTGGGCCTTGACCACCCACACCACACCCTGAGCCGCCACTGCTCCACAGAAATGTCTGCCCATAACAGAAGTCCTCCAATCCAGCCAACACTCTGAGGAATTTCCTTTTAAACCACTGTGGTGCAGTCACATCCTTCTTACAGCATGGCAACCGGAGCTGCAGCCAGTGCTCCAGTGGTGGTCCGATTATTGAATTATACATCGGTGTTGGGGTAAGTGCAATGAAGATTCTGGGGATGAAAGCTCTTCCCCTGGGAAGCTTATGGGGAAGCTCAGCCAATGGGAGGTGATTCAATTTGATGGGGTGGGGGGCCAGTAGGGGACACAGAAACAGGTAGGGGTGTAAGGGCCAGTAGGGGTTACAGAGGGAGGAGTATAAGGGACAGAGGGGGGTTACAGAGACGAGAAGAGGTGTAAAGGACGAGGGGGTCACAGAGATGAGGAGGGGTATAGGGGCTGGGGGGTTAACAGAGACAGGGAAGAGTGTAGGGGCTGGATATTGTTGCAGAGTTGGGAAGGGGTGTAAGGGCCGGGGAGGAGGGGGGGTCACAAAGATGGGGAGGAGCTGGAGGCATTACTGAGATGGGAGGGGTGTAGGGGCTGGAGGGAATTTCAGAGATGTTTAGGGGACAGAGGGTATTATAGAGACAGAGGGGAGTGAAGGGGAGGATTACAGAGGTAGGGAGGGATGTAGAGGACCTCACCATCTCTTATAATGAAAAATCACTGTCTTGGGGAATCCTGGTTTGGAAATCCAGAAGTGGGGATGGGCAGACATTCAGCCATCAGACTCCAGGGGAAGAAGACTGCGGCTCCACCTCCTCCCCCCAATCACACACAATCTCCTGGAGGCAAACTAGGTCACGAGCTGGCCAGTTTTGTTTTCCCACTGATGATGCAATCATGATGGCAACGAAGGTGTGACCTCGGTGAGCCAGAGTTCCTGGAAGATCAGGATGCTGAGTAAGCCCTGGCCTGTAAAACGTCCTTCGTGGACCACAGGACCTCCACCAACTCAAAGGTTAGGGTTTTCTCGGTGCAAAACCACGTTTACCCAATTCTCTGAAACACTCTGTTCCAAATCCTCTGCAGCTTGAGGTCGCAGGGCTGTCGCAACAACTATTCACAGTTTCCTTACTGGTGTGAGAAATTCAGACCCAATCAGCTAACTCCACACATGGGATCTTCTGTGATTCCCCCACACAGTGACAGGACGGGGTCTTCGTCTGTGATTCCCCCACACGGTGACAGGACGGGGTCTTCGTCTGTGATTCCTCCACACGGTGACAGGACGGGGTCTTCGTCTGTGATTCCTCCACACAGTGACAGGACGGGGTCTTCGTCTGTGATTCCTCCACACGGTGACAGGACGGGGTCTGTGTCTGTGATGCTCCACTCGATGACGGGACGGGGTCTGTGTCTGTGATTCCCCCACACAGTGACAGGACGGGGTCTTCGTCCGTGATTCCCCCACATGGTGATGGGACGGGGTATGTGTCTGTGATCCCCCAAAGGGTGACAGGACGGGGTCTGTGTCTGTGATTCCCCCACACGGTGATGGGACGGGGTCTGTGTCTGTGATCCCCCACAGGGTGACAGGACGGGGTCTGTGTCTGTGATTCCCCCACACGGTGACAGGACAGGGTCTGTGTCTGTGATTCCCCCACACGGTGACAGGACGGGGTCTTCGTCTGTGATTCCCCCACATGGTGATGGGACGGAGTATGTGTCTGTGATCCCCCACAGGGTGACAGGACGGGGTCTGTGTCTGTGATTCCCCCACACGGTGACAGGACGGGGTCTGTGTCTGTGATTCCCCCACATGGTGATGGGACGGGGTCTGTGTCTGTGATCCCCCACAGGGTGACAGGACGGGGTCTGTGTCTGTGATGCTCCACTCGATGACGGGACGGGGTCTGTGTCTGTGATTCCCCCACACGGTGATGGGACGGGGTCTGTGTCTGTGATTCCCCCACACGGTGACAGGACGGGGTCTGTGTCTGTGATTCCCCCACATGGTGATGGGACGGGGTCTGTGTCTGTGATCCCCCACAGGGTGACAGGACGGGGTCTGTGTCTGTGATGCTCCACTCGATGACGGGACGGGGTCTGTGTCTGTGATTCCCCCACATGGTTATGGGACGGGGTCTGTGTCTGTGATTCCCCCACATGGTGATGGGACGGGGTATGTGTCTGTGATCCCCCACAGGGTGATGGGACGGGGTCTGTGTCTGTGATCCCCCACAGGGTGACAGGACGGGGTCTGTGTCTGTGATGCTCCACTCGATGACGGGACGGGGTCTGTGTCTGTGATTCCCCCACATGGTTATGGGACGGGGTCTGTGTCTGTGATTCCCCCACATGATGCCAGGACGGGGTCTGTGTCTGTGATTCCCCCACATGGTGATGGGACGGGGTATGTGTCTGTGATCCCCCACAGGGTGACAGGACGGGGTCTGTGTCTGTGATTCCCCCACACGGTGACAGGACGGGGTCTGTGTCTGTGATGCTCCACTCGATGACGGGACGGGGTCTGTGTCTGTGATTCCCCCACATGGTGCCAGGACGGGGTCTGTGTCTGTGATTCCCCCACACGGTGACAGGACGGGGTCTGTGTCTGTGATTCCCCCACATGGTGATGGGACGGGGTCTGTGTCTGTGATCCCCCACAGGGTGACAGGACGGGGTCTGTGTCTGTGATTTCCCCACATGGTGCCAGGACGGGGTCTGTGTCTGTGATTTTCCCACACGGTGACGGGATGGAGTTTGGTTCTGTGATTCACCACACAATGATGTGATGGGGTCAGTCTGAAATTCACATTCCCGAGAATACAATTCAAGCTTGTGGAATCTGGATTCTTTCAGGTAAAACTACATCAAGTACCATGAAAAATCTCTGTTCCTTAAGGTGTGGGAAGCTGTCACCAAAGACTCTTGCAAATTTCCAAAGGTGTACTATGGAGAGCATTCTAACTAGTTGCATCACTTTCTGAGATGGAGGGGCCATCGCACAGGGTTATGAAAAACTATAGTAAGTTGTAAACTCAGCTAGCTCCATCATGGGCACTGGTCTCCCCAGCACTGAGGACATCTTCAAAAGGTGATGCCTTGAAAAGGTGGCATCCATCATTAAGGACCCATCACCCAGGACATGTCCTCTTCTCATTCCTACCATCAAGAAGGTGGTACAGGAAACTGAAGACAGCTTTTTCCCCTCCGCTACCGGATTTCTGAATGGACAGTGAACCCATGAACATTACCTCAACTTTTTTTTGTTCTCTTCTTGCACTAGGTATATAATTTTTCAAAATACATTTATTATTGTAATTTATAGTTTTAAAAGAATTAGTACGTGTTGCAACCTACTGCTGCCACAAAGCAACAAATTTCATGACATATGTCACTGATATTAAACCTGAATCTGATTCCCAATGAGGTCCAAACAGTTCATTATACTACCACCCATAAAACTTCCCACAAAATTTCCTCCTTTAATACCGAGACTGCAGATACTGCATTGACCTGGAGAAGAGAGAAAAGGGGCAGAGGGGAGCAGAAGTTGGGGAACTCAGTGTTTGGGTTGTAGATTACTGAGGATTGGGGAGAGATACTAGGTGCTGTTTTTGAGTCTCACCATGACAGTGAAGAGGGTGAGGACAGACATTGGTGTGGGAATGGGGAGCAGAATTAAAGTGGCAGATCACCGAGAACGAGAGACTGACTCCATTAACACTGTCTGTACATAAAGGATTCTGCCGGAACCTAAAACATTGTATAAGATGGACCTTGTAATCCACTTCTTTCTGGCCCTTGCACTTTATTGTCTGCCTGGACCAGAATTTCTCTGTAACTTTATTATGCATTTTGTTTCTCCCTGCACTAACTTGATGTACCTATAACTTTAATTAACATTAGTCAGAGAACAATGGCACTGGAGTGTGGCAACTTGTTGCAAACTATTCTCTACAGATCTCAAAGAGAAAAATGTGCAGATGCCGTAAATCCAAGCAACACATATAAAATGCTGGAGCAACTCAGCAGACCAGGCAGCATGTATGGAAAAGAGTCTTGATGAAAGGTCTCAGCCTGAAACATCAACTGTTTACTCTTTTCCATAGAGGCTGCCTGGCCTGCTGAGTTCCTCCAGCAGTTTGTGTGTGAGCTTCTCTACGGATTTACTCATTACTTCTATTACTGATCTAATCTTTTAAATCTGAATTCTAGATTCAGATTCAGAATAACTTATTTATCACATGGAAACATACAGTACAGTGAAATGTGCCATTTGTATTAATAACCAACGCACCTGAGGATGCGCTAGCAGCAGCCCACAAATGTCCCGACACCTTCTGGCACCAACATGGCATGCCACAGTCCTTGACAGAACAACACAGAGCACAACAAAATAGAACATTAAAAACAACAAAACAACAGCAGCAAAACAAGCCACTTACCTCCCCATCACTCACACATATGGACAGTCCTCCAACTCCAGGACAGGCCTCCAGGTCTCCAGTCTCCAAGTTTTGGCCATCGGGTTTCGACTCCTGGATGTCTGTTTGATCTTTGGGGTTCAATCTTTGGTATCAACCCCAGACTAGATGCTCCCTTTTTTAAAAATCTCTCTTTGCACTGCTTATTTAATTTTTAATATGTATTTCCTAGTATTATTGCAATGTATTTCTGCCTCAAAGCAACACATTTCATGACATATGCCAGACATATTAAACCTGATTCTGATGACATGACCTCGAACTCCAAGCTCGCTGACCGACTGACCCTAACGCCTCCTGCTCATATGGACATCCAATCTTGGGACAGCCTGACATCCATTCTAAAACTTTAAATTCTATGCCTTTAAAATGACCTGGCACCTTATTGTCTACCTGCACTGCAGTTCTTCTGTAACAGTAATATTTTATCTCTATGGATAGCATGCGAAACAGAGTTTTTCACATGTGGAATTAACCACGATGATGTAGTTCAGGGTCTGCAACATTCATGGGAGTTCACCACCCAGCTGCAGTTCAAGGACTAAAATTCTAAAGGGGAGGGAAGCAGAACTGATTACAGCAATGTTCTCTGCAACTTAGTTCCGGTGGCATACCACCACCACCTACTGGTCATCAGCAGTGGAACGATTTATACAGGATGCCACAAACAAACAGGATTACAAGAGGCTGCAGGATCAGCTATTTCTATCACAAGCACAAGTGTTCCCTCCATTGAGAACATCTTCAGTAAACAGTGCCTTAAGGCAGCAGCACACATCACGAAGGATCCTCACCATCTGGGGCATGCCCTCAAATTACTATCATCAGGGAGGAAGTACAAGAGCATGATGACCCACACTCAACGGTTCAAGAATAGTTTCTTCCCCTCTGCTGTCATGTTTCTGAATGGTCCGTGAACACTAACTCACTATTCCTTCTTTTTGAACTATTTGCTTATTTTTGTAATATTTAGTAATTTTATGTTTTGGTACTGTATTGCTGCCACAGAACAAGAGACTTCTCATCAATTAAGTCAGTGATAAGAAATTTCTTCGACTTATAAACGCTTCTCAGGCTTCCAGCTGGGTACAGGTATCAATTTTAACTGACGTTTCAATGACAAACTCTGTCATCTTCATCAAGGATGATGAATCCAGTGGTATTTATATCCCCGTCATCTGTTCCTCCTGATTGGTTAGACCTCATCCAATCAAGTTTCCGCTGCCCCACCTTGTTTACAATCAAAATCCAGTTCTTGGAATGAGGCCTTTATTAAAATTCTGTTCTTCTAGTTTTATTTCAATGGCCAAGCTGTCCCAAAAGCCATTGATGCAGCACAGTACTTTTGTGCAAAGTCAAACCTATAGCCATTGCGAATGCAATGTTCTGCTACCTCCGATTTCTCCAGGTAACCCAATGGATACACCTCCTGTGTTCCTAGATGCAGGTTTCCACTGTGCATCCTGTCTGGTCGATATACGCTACTCCACATTCACAGTGAATCCTGTAAACGCCAGCCGTCCTGAGTTCCAGGTCATCTTGGACCTACATAAACTGTGATTTGAGCTTTCTTATGGATTTGTGTATGGTATTAATCCAGCATTTCTACAGGATCTTAGTGATCCTTCCAGAAACCTTGGAAATATAGGGAAGACTGGCTGTAGTGATACGTTCCTCCTCATTGTTAGATTTCCCGGTTTTTCTGTCAGCCCTTTTATGGCCCTGATTGATTCCCTTCACCTTGTAGTCATTCTGTAGGAATGGCATGCAAAATCGTCTTATTTCCTCATGGAGATTCTCCAGGTCCAAAATATTTACGCACGGTTAATCTAAGTAGAAACCCATAAGGAAGCTCAAATAACACACATAAATGTTGCTGGTGAACGCAGCAGGCCAGGCAGCATCTGTAGGAAGAGGTGCAGTCGACGTTTCAGGCCGAGACCCTTCGTCAGGACTAACTGAAGGAAGAGTGAGTAAGGGATTTGAAAGTTGGAGGGGGAGGGGGAGATGCAAAATGATAGGAGAAGACAGGAGGGGGAGGGATGGAGCCAAAAGCTGGACAGGTGAGAGGCAAAAGGGATATGAGAGGATCATGGGACAGGAGGTCTGGGAAGAAAGACAAGGTGGGGGGGGGGACCCAGAGGATGGGCAAGGGGTATATTCACAGGGACAGAGGGAGAAAAAGGAGAGTGAGAGAAAGAATGTGTGTATAAAAATAAGTAACAGATGGGGTACGAGGGGGAGGTGGTGCATTAGCGGAAGTTAGAGAAGTCGATGTTCATGCCATCAGGTTGGAGGCTACCCAGACGGAATATAAGGTGTTGTTCCTCCAACCTGAGTGTGGCTTCATCTTTACAGTAGAGGAGGCTGTGGATAGACATGTCAGAATGGAAATGGGATGTGGAATTAAAATGTGTGGCCACTGGGAGATCCTGCTTTCTCTGGCGGACAGAGCGTAGGTGTTCAGCAAAGCGGTCTCCCAGTCTGCGTCGGGTCTTGCCAATATATAAAAGGCCACATCGGGAGCACCAGACGCAGTATATCACCCCAGCCGACTCACAGGTGAAGTGTTGCCTCACCTGGAAGGACTGTTTGGGGCCCTGAATGGTGGTAAGGGAGGAAGTGTAAGGGCATGTGTAGCACTTGTTCCGCTTACACGGATAAGTGCCAGGAGGGAGATCAGTGGGGAGGGATAGGGGGGGACGAATGGACAAGGGAGTCGCATAGGGAGTGATCCCTGCGGAATGCAGGGGGGGGGAGGGAAAGATGTGCTTAGTGGTGGGATCCCGTTGGAGGTGGCGGAAGTTACGGAGAATAGTATGTTGGACCCGAAGGCTGGTGGGGTGGTAGGTAAGGACCAGGGGAACCCTATTCCTAGTGGGGTGGTGGGATGATGGAGTGAGAGCAGATGTACGTGAAATGGGGGAGATGTGTTTAAGAGCAGAGTTGATAGTGGAGGAAGGGAAGCTCCCTTCTTTAAAAAAGGAAGACATCTCCCTCGTCCTAGAATGAAAAGCCTCATCCTGAGAGCAGATGCGGCGGAGATGGAGGAATTGCGAGAAGGGGATGGCGTTTTTGCAAGAGACAGGGTGAGAAGAGGAATAGTCCAGATAGCTGTGAGAGTCAGTAGGCTTATAGTAGACATCAGTGGCAGTGTCAATGCAGTCGTCGATGTAGCGAAGGAAAAGTGGGGGACAGATACCAGAATAGGCACGGAACATAGATTGTTCCACAAAGCCAACAAAAAGGCAGGCAGAGCTAGGACCCATACAGGTGCCCATAGCTACACCTTTAGTTTGGAGGAAGTGGGAGGAGCCAAAGGAGAAATTATTAAGAGTAAGGACTAATTCCGCTAGACGGAGCAGAGTGGTGGTAGAGGGGAACTGATTAGGTCTGGAATCCAAAAAGAAGCATAGAGCTTTGAGACCTTCCTGATGGGGGATGGAAGTATATAGGGACTGGACATCCATGGTGAAAATAAAGCAGTGGGGGCCAGGGAACTTAAAATCATCGAAAAGTTTAAGAGCGTGAGAAGTGTCATGAACATAGGTAGGAAGGGATTGAACAAGGGGGGATAAAACCGTGTCGAGGTATGTAGAAACGAGTTTGGTGGGGCAGGAGTAAGCTGAGACAATAGGTCGGCCAGGACAGGCAGATTTGTGGATCTTGGGTAGGAGGTAGAAACAGGAAGTGCGAGGTGTGTGAACTATAAAGTTGGTAGCAGTGGATGGGAGATCCCCTGAGCGGATAAAGTCGGTGATGCTCAAATCACAGCTTATGTGGGTCAAAGATAACCTGGCATTCAGGACAGCTGGCATTTACAAGATTCCCTGTGAATGTAGGGCAGCATATATCGACCAGACGGGACAGACAACATTTTAGGTCACAATCCTTCATCTTAATCCTTCTTCTGTCTGGGAAAGGGTCCCAACCCAAGACTTCGACTATCCATTTCCCTCCACAGATGCTGCCCAACCTGCTGAGATTTTGTGACATTTTCCCACATTTTATAACATATTGGTTCAGTTTTTCTGATCCCAGTTACCTGGATATCCTAGATGGTGATGCTAGGCAGGTCCCATTTACACATGACAAAGATTTTACACAATCTTAATGTACTGGTCACTTTGCCCATGAACCAATTTCAAATTACCCCATTGCAGACATTTTTTCTACGTGTTGCACCCACACCCTCCTTCCTACTAAAAACTAAAATGCACATCTCTTTCTCATTAGGGATGAATGAAAGCTTGGAACATTGACTGTTCCTCTCTCTCCATAGATGGTGCCTAACTTGTTGAGTGTTTCCAGCATTTACTATTTTGAGCAACACACATCAAAGTTGCTGGTGAACGCAGCAGGCCAGGCAGCATCTCTAGGAAGAGGTACAGTCGATGTTTCAGGCCGAGACCCTTCGTTAGGACCTCCTGACAAAGGGTCTCGGCCTGAAACGTCGACTGTACCTCTTCCTAGAGATGCTGCCTGGCCTACTGCTTTCACCAGCAACTTTGATGTGTGTTGCTTGAATTTCCAGCATCTGCAGAATTCCTGTTATTTTCTATTTTGATTTCAGTTTGCTAAATGTTTGCATTAATTTCACTGCAGCCAGATTATGCAAATGAAATAAAATCCATTTAAATAAGCATCAGCCCTACATGCACTTGTCACCTCAGGCATCGTCATTAGAAGAATGCAAAACCCAAACACCGATAATGTGCACCTAGCTTTAATTTCTTAGGAAGTTTGAAACAGTACAGACCTTTCAGTCCATGATATTGTGCTGACATTTTAACCTACTCCAAGATCAATCTAACCGTTTCCTCCCACATATCCCTTTAATACTAACAAACTTCTACAGATGTCCAGACTAGTTGCATCATGGTCTGGTATGCCAATTCGAACGCACAGGAATGTAGGAAGAGGCAGAGGGTAGTAGATTCAGCCAATATATTATAGTCCCTCCTCACCATTGGTAGTATCTACAGGAGGTGCTGCCCCAAGAAGGCGACATACACTGTCAAAGATTCCCACTATCAAGGCTATGCCATCTACTCGTAGCTCCCATCAGGCATAAGGTACAGAAGCCTGAAGTCCCCCACTACTGGGTTCAGGAACAGCTACTTCTCTTCAACCATTCATTTCTTGAATGAACCAGCACAATTCTAATCACTACCTCAGTATAGTAACACTAGAACTAATCTGCATTACAATAGACTTTTAAAAAGTAATTGTGTATAATTTATGCTTTTCTTCTGAATGCTACTTACCTGATGCTATGTGCCTGTGATACTACTGCAAGTAAGTTTTTCATTGCACCTGTGCTTATAGAGTTCAACTCGAGAGAGTAATTCACTTTCATAAGGTCAAATTTGATGGCAGAATACAGGGTTGATGGCAGGATTCTTAGCAGTGTGAAGGAAGATTGAGATCTTGGGGTCCACTTCTATAGATCCCTTAAAGTTGCTAAGAAGGTGCATAGTGCTTTGGACTTCATTAGTCAGGAAATTAAGTTTAAGAGCCATGAGATAATGTTGCAGCCTATAAAACTCTTGTTAAACCACACTTAAAGTATTGATTCTGCAGATAGTGGAAATTCAGAGCAACACACGCAAAATATCGGTAGAACTCAGCAAGTCAGGCAACATCAATGGAGGGAAGTAAACAGTCAACAATAGGGTCTTGGCCCAAAATGTCAACTATTTCTTCCTACAGATACTGCCTAACCTGCTGAGTTCTTCCAGCATTTTGATTGCGCTGCTCAAAATTTCCATAATCTGCGCTGATCAACTGACTGCAATGTTCACCGATATCTTTAACCTCTCGCTTCAGCAGTCTGAGGTATCCACCTGCTTCAATTATACTGGCGCTTAAGAACATGGTAACCTGCCTCAATAATTATCGTCCAGTAGCTGTGATGAACTGCTTTGAAAAGATGATGATGAATATTTGTGTTTTGGCATGGCCGAGTCAAAGTCCTGACCTTAATCCTATAGAAATGTTGTGGAAGGACCTGAAGGAAGCAGTTCATGCAAGGAAGCCCACCAACATCCCAGAGATGAAGCAGTTTTGGAAGGAAGAATGACCTAAAATTCCTGCAAACCGATGTGCAGGACTGATCAACAGTTACTGGAAACAATTGGTTGAAGATCTTGCTGTACAAGGGGGGGAGGGTGTCACACCAGTTACTGAAAGCAGAGGTTCGCATGCTTTTTCCAACAAATACATGTGGTATTGGATCATTTTTCTCAGAGAATGGTTGAGCAAGTATGGTGTTTTTGGTGTTGTTTGTGTGATTGGGTTCTCATTGTCTAGTTTTGGGATTTGTGTGCTGATATGATCACATTTTGGGTCCTGTTTGTGCAGGGTTAAGAAGGATTCTTCAGGGATCACGGACCTTCTAATGCCGCTGTATAATAGAGCAAAAATTAGTGGGAAGTTAGAGGATTGAGAAGCTTTTAAAAACCAACAGAAGGCAATTGAAAGAGTCGTTAAGAAGGTAAAGATGCAATATGAAAGTAAGCTAACCAATAATATTAAAGAGGATACTTGAAATGTAATAGAGAGGCAAGAGTGGATATTAGACTGCTGGAAATGATGCTGGGGAGGTGCTAATGGGGGACAAGGAAATGACAGGTGAGCTAAATATGTATTTTGCAACAGTCTTCACTGTGGAAGACACTAGCAGTGTGCTGGAAGTTCCAGAGAGGAGTCAGACATGTGTGAAGTTGCCATTACTAGGGAGAAGATTCTTGGGAAACTGAAAGATCTGAAGGTAGACAAGTCACCTGGACCAGATGGTTTACTTCCCAGGATTCTGAAAGGAGTGGTTAGGGAGACTATGGAAGTATTAGTAATGATCTTTCAAGAATCACTAGATTCTGGAATAGTTCCAGAAGTCTGGAAAATTGCAAATATCACTGCACTTTTCAAGAAGGGAGAGAGGCGGAAGGAAGGAAACTATAGGCCAGCTAGTCTGGCCTCAGTGGTTGGGAAGATGTTGGAGTTGATTATTAAGGATGTGATTCTGGGGTACATGGAGGCACTTGATAAAATAAGCTGTAGTCAGCATGATTTCCTCAAGGGAAAATCTTGTCTGACAAATCTGTTGGAATTCTTTGAAGAAATAGCAAACAGAATAGATAAAAGAGAGTCAGTTGATGTTATGTACTTGGATTTTCAGAAGGCCTTTGACAAGGTGCCATAGATGAGGCTGCCTAACAAGCAACAAGCTCATAGAAATACAGGAAAGATTCTAGCATGGATAAAGCAGTGGCTGAATTCAGGAGGCAAAGAGTGGGAATAAAGGGAGCCTTTTCTGATTGGGTGCCAGTGACTAGTTGTGTTGAGATGGCTTCTTTTTATGTTATATGTCAATGACTTGGACGACTGAATTGATGGCCTTTTTTTGCAAAGTTCACAGATGATACAATAGGGTCTTTTAAGAGACTCTTAGATAGGTACATGGAGCTTAGAAAAACAGAGGGCTATGCAGTAAGGGAATTCTAGGAAGTTTCTAGAGTAGGTTGCATGGTCGGCACAACAGTGTAGGCCAAAGGGCCTGTAATGTGCTGTAAATTTCTATGTTCTATGAAAAATCTCAACTCCTCTCTCAGAAGCGACTTGGATCCACTCCTATTTGCCTACCAGCACAACAGGTCACAGCAGATGCCGCTTCAACGGCTCTTCACTCAACCCTGAAAATGTGGACACCATCGATGTACACATCAGTATACATATAATTGACTACAGCTCGATATTCAATACCATCACCCCCTCAAAACTAATCAATAAGCTTCAAGACCTTGGTCTCAATACCTCCTTGTGCAACTGGATCCTCAATTTCCTCACTTGTCAGTTCATATTGGCAACAACATCTCCTCCACAATCTCCAGTGCATCATAAGGCTGTGTGCTTAGTCCCCTGCTCTACTTGCTTTATATTTATGATTGTGTGGTTAGGTACATCTCCTGTGCCATATTCAAATTTGCTGACTGTCAAATCAAAGATGGTGACTAATTAGCATATAGGAGGGAAATTGAATATCTGGCTGATTGGTGCCACAACAACAGCCTCTCATTCAATGTCAGCAAGACAAAGATTTTTGAATTCAGGAGGAGGAAACCTGCGATCTACGAGCCAGTCCTCATTGGGGGATCAGAGGTGGAGAGGATCAGCAACTTTAAATTCCTCAGTGTTATCATTTCAGAGGATGTGTCCTGAGCCTAGCATGCAAGTGCAATTATGAAGAAAGCACTGTAGCACCTCTACTTCCTTAGAGGTTTCTTTCTTTTTGTATTTGCAGTTTGTCGTCTTTTGCATTTTGGTTGAATATCCAAGCTGATGCTGTCTTTCATTGATTCTACGATGATTGTTATTCTGCTATAGGTTTATTGAGTAAGCCTGCAAGAAAATGAATCAGAATCAGGCATAATATCACTGGCATATGTTGTGAAATTTGTTAACTTTGTGGCAGCAGTACAATGCAATACATAATAGAGAGAAATAAAACTGAATTGCAGCAAAAATATATAGATATAGTTAAATTAAATACGTAGTGAGGTGGAGGAATAGAAGCTGTTCCTGAATCGCTGTGTGTGCCTTCAGGCTTATGTACCTTCTTCCTGATGGTTAGAATGAGAGGAGGGCATCCCCTGGGTGATGGGGTCACGGGGTCTTTAATGATGGACACTTCCTTTTTGAGGCACCTCTCCTTGAAGATTTTTTGGAAAATATGGAGGCTAGCGCTCATGATGGAGCTGACTAATTTTACAACTCTCTGCAGCTTACTCCGATCCTGTGCAGTAGCACTCCACACACCCCACCCCCAACCATACTGGACAGAGATGCAGCCAATTAGATTGCTCTCTACGGTACTTCCATAGAAGTTTGCAAGTGTTTTTGGTGGCATACTAAATCTTCTCAAACTCCTAATGAAATGTCTTGCCTTATTAATGGCTGCATCGATATGTTGGGTTCAGGTTAGGTCCTCAGAGATATTGACACCGAAGAACTTCAAATTGTTCACTCTCTCCACTTCTGATCCCTCTAAGAGGCTTGGAGTGTCTTCCTCCATTTTGCCCTTCCTGAAGTCCACAATCAGTTCTTTGGTCTTACCAATTTTAAGTGCAATGTTGTTGCTGTGACACCACTCAACTAGTTGGTATATCTTGCTCCTGTACACCCTCTTGTCACCATCTGAGATTCTGCCAGCTATGATTGTATTGTCAGCAAATTTATGGATGACATTTGAGCTGTGCCTAGCTATACAGTCATGAGCGTAGACAGTGTTGATTGTCAGTGAGGTAGAGATGTTATTTCCGATCCACACAGATTGTGGTCTTTCAGTTAGGAAGTCAAGGATCCAGTTGCAGAAAGAGGTACAAAGACCCAGGTTTTGTAGCTTGTCGATCAGAACTGTAGGAATGACAATGTTAAATGCTGAGCTGTAGTCAATAAACAGCATCCTGATACAGGTATTTGTGTCGTCCAGCTGAGCCAAGACTGCATGGAGAGCCAATGAGATCGTGTCCACTGTAGACTATTGTGGCAATAGACACTGCAGTAGAAATTGTAGTGGGTCCAGGTCCTTGCTGAGGCAAGAGCTGATTCTACCCATAACCAACCTCTCAAAGCACAGATTGAGTGCTATTAGACAATAGGCATTAAGGCCACTCACCCTGCTCTTCTTGGGTACTGCTATAATTGTCCTTTTGAGACAGGTAGGAACTTCCGACTGTAGCAATGAGAGATTGAAAATATCTTGTAACACCTCCGCCAATTGGTTGGCACAGGTTATTAGAGCCTTAACAGCTACTTCATTGGGGCCTGTCGCCTTGCGAGGGTTGACCCTCTTGAAGGACAGCCTGACGTCACCCTCCAAGACAGAGATCACAGGGTCTCCAGGTGCTGCAGGGATCCTCATTGCTGTAGTTTTATTCTCCTTTTCAAAGTGGGCATAAAAGGCGTTGAGTACATCTGGGAGTAAAGCATCACTGCCATTCATGATGTTGGGTTTTGCTTTGCTTTGAAGTAATGGCCTGCAAACCCAGAAAAGAGTTGATGTGCATCCGATGTTGCCTCCAAACTTGCTTGGATTGTTCCTTAGCTCTTGAAATAGCCCTCCGTAAGCCATACCTGGTTTTCTTATACATACTTAGGTTACCAGATTTGAATGCCACAGATCTAGCCCTCAGCAGAGTACAAGCATCCTCGTTCATGCACAGATTTTGATTTGGGTATGTACAGTAAGATCTTGTAGCCACACACTCATCGATACAGGTTTTAATTAAGTGAGTGACAGCCATGGCGCACTCATTCTGAGTCAAAGACGAATCCCTGAATACAGTCCAGCCCACCAACTTAAAGCAGTCCTGTAAGTGCTCCTGTGCCTCCCTTGTCCATACCTTCTTGGTCCTCACTACTGACCTGTCAAACACTTCTTTAAACAAACGAATAAACCAGCTTGGCCCTCTTCTGCCATCTCAAAGGGGAAGCATTCCAATGCCGACCAGAGTATTGTAACTTTTAAGTAGCAATTGATCTTATAGTCACATTAAAATGACATTACTAACTGTACAGACCTTAGATGTAGCAGACCAAAACGGGTGTAATTGATGCTATCTATCAGAGTTGCACGCACGAGTCACCTTCTCAGTGGCAGCTCAGCATCTCATACATGGTGACATATATGTACTTTGATAATAAATATACATTGAACTTTTAAATCTGCGGGGAATTTGAAGCAAACAATGAGTAAATGGAGAAATTTGATGAGAGTAAGGAGGAACTGTGGAAATTTGAGGAGAGTGAGACAATTTAGTTTAAATAGGGAAGTTTGGGGTTAATTGCGTAAAACCTGGGAACTGGGTGGGGTCACTTGTCTAAAAGTGGGTAAAATGTGGAATTATTTGAAAGAAAATTGAGGAAATTGGTGACCCTTCAGTAAATGAGGGACTGTAGGTGTAAGTATGAGACATTTAACAAGATCTATTTTAGTAGGCTGCTCTGTAAGATTGAGATGAATGGAATCCATGGTGGTGAAGTTTGGATTTAGAATCATCTTGCCCATAGAAGTGGTAGAAGGGACTTATTCTGGCTGGACCATTGTGACCAGTGATATTCTGCAGAGATCTGCACTGGGACCTCTGATGTCTGTGACCTTGATGAAAACATAGATGTCCACGAGATTCTGCAGATTATCAAAGTACATACGTCACCATATACAACCCTGAAATTCATTTTCTTGCGGCTATTCACAGTAAATCCAAGAAACACAATAAAATCAATGAAAGATCACACCCAAGGGTACAGATAAACAACCAATGTGCAACAGACAACAAACTGTGCAAATACAAGAGAAATATACAAGCAATAAATATTGAGAACATGAGATGATGAAGAGTGCTTAAAAGCGAATCTATAGGTTGTGTAAAGATTTCAGTGTTGGGGTGAGTGAAGTTGAGTAACTTTATCCCCTCTGGTTCAAGAGCCTGATGGTTGAGGGGTAATAACTGTTCCTGAACCTGGCGGCATGGGTCCTGAAGCTCCTGTACCTTCTTGATGGTAGCAGTGAGAGCATGGCTTGGGTGGTGGGGGTCCTTGATGATGAATGCTGCTTTCCTGTGACAGCAATCTATGTAAATGTGCTCAATTGTAGGAAGGGTTTTACCTATGATGGACTGGGCCATATCCACTACTTTATGTAGGATTTTCCGTTCCAGGGCATTGGTGTTTCCATACCAGGCCGTGATGCAACCAGTCAATAAACTCTCCACCACACATCTATGATGTTTGCCAAAGTTTAAGATGTCACATTGAATCTTCGCAAACTCCAAGAAATAGAGGCACTGCTGAGGTTTCTTCATAATTGCACTTCAGTGCTGGGCCCAGACACATCTTCCAAAATGATAACCAAGGAATTTGAAGTTGCTGACCCTCTCCACATCTAATCCTCCAATGAGGACTGGCTCATGGACCTCTGTTTTCTCATCCTGAAATTAATAATCAGCTCTTTGGTCTTGCTGACATTGAGAAAGAGGTTGTTGTTGTGGTACCAACCAGATTTTCAATCTTCTTCCTATATGCTGATTCATAACCACATTTGACTTGGCCAACAAGAGTGGTTTCATCAGCAAACTTGAATATGGCATTGGTGCTGTACTTGGGCACACATTCATAAGTGTAAAGCAAGTAGAGCAGGGGGCTAAGCACACAGCCTTTTGATGCACCCATGCTGATAGATTGTGGAGGAGATGTTATTACCAATCTGAACTGACTGGCATCCGTAAGTGAGAAAATTGAGGATTAACAAGGAGGTATTGCAGCCAAGGTCTTGAAGCTTATGGACTAGTTTTGAGGGGATGATGGTATTGAATATCGAGCTGTAGTCAATAAAGAGCATCCTGATCAATGTTCCCTCTAATTTTTAGTAGTCAGTGTGTGCAAAAATCTTATGTTGTGCAAATTTTTTTCTTGTGACAAAAGTACGTGCGCACTGAATGCATATATCGCACAGTTTATGTAGGTTTACAAAATATTTTACATAAAACTGCACAGAATAACAACAAAATAACATACATATTTAAGTCACTGAGTTATTTTTTCTCTCTCCTGTCTTTGGCATTTACCCATTCTTTGTAAACTCTATCTAGACGAATGGAACTTCCATCCAATTGATAGCTTTTGATTCTCATTAACATACCCAAATGACATTCACTTAGACGGTTTCTCAGCTTATTTTTGAGTTGATTCATTAGGCTAAAACCTCGCTCACAGTCGCACTAGATGCAAGAAAGGTTCCCCCGATGTCCATCTGTAAATATCGATAGAAGTCTTGTTTTTCTAATAAGTGTTTCTCTTTGAGCATTTCAAAACTGAAGTGTTCCTTCTTTCATTATATTGCAAATAGCTGTTATTTCTTTAGCTGTCCAGTCCTTAAATCTAGCATCCAGTTTGTTCGGCGTAAAATCCAAGTCATATGCACACCATTAAGAATTGCAATGTCCCTCTCTAGTTCTTATTCTTTTATAATAGTTTTCCATGTTTTAAGAGTCCATTTCACCCATGGGTTATCAGTAGTATTCATGTAACTTTGTAGGTTGTTATCAGCCAAAATTGCCTGTATGGGGATGGAAAGTATGCCCTCCTCAATGATTTTTCATTGAGCATCATATGATGGGTTGCACCAGCATATCACAGCTCTCAACTGTGCTGCAAAATAATAATCTCTAAGAGAAGGTAGGCCCCATTCCCCCTCCCCCCTTTCCCTTGGCTAATTGCAGAGTTTTGAGACGAACTCTAGGCCTTTTACCTTGCCATATATATCTTGACAACATTTTGTTCCATTCATTGAATTGATTCTGATTAATCTCTATTGGTAGGGTCTGAAAGAGATATAATAGTCTGGGCAATATATTCATTTTAATAGATTCAATCCTTGAACTGAGACTGAAAAATGGAATTAGGTTCCATCCTGTTATATCTTCCTTTTTTATATATATATATAGGCTGATAATTGCACTCTGATAATTTTGACAAATCTTCTGGTATAATGATGCCCAAATATTTGACAGACTCTGTTTGCCATGCCCAAGGATATCTACTTTCAATTTCTCTTGGTGGGCTATAGTTATATGAAAGTAGTTGGGTTTTATCTACGTTGATCTTGTATCCTGATAATTGGCCATATTGTTCAAAGGATTGCATCAATTTAGGTAAAGAGTATGTTGGTTGCCCCAGATAGATCAAAATGTCATCCACGTAACAGGCCAATTTATGTTCTGTCCCTTTAATCATAATTCCCCTGATATCTTCATTTTGTCTGATGTGTTGAGCTAATGGTTTCAGACATAATGCGAAGAATAGCGGTGACCATGCACAACCCTGTCTCATGCCCCTTTATAGGGGAAAGCTATTAGATAAATATCCATTGATTTTAATCCTAGCAGGGTGGGGAGCAAAACAGGAATTAACTCATTTCTAAATTCCCTATACCACTCTGCCATATATCCATCTGATCCTGGTGACTTGCTTAATTTAAGCCTACTAATTGCAGTTTTTAGTTCAGCTTCAGTTATGTCAGCAGTCATCGTTCTATCTTGTTCTTTGCTTTAAGTGGGTAACTCTAAAGAATTCAGGAAGGTGTCAATCTGGGCTATGCTTCCACCTGGAGCTTTGGACTATAGAGTTTTGTAAACATTTCAAAAAGCTTCTTGAATTTCACTTAGCTTATTTTTTTATCACTTTTGTTCTTGGATCCCTAATTCTATGAATTGTATTTTCTGCTATCTTTTTTTTTCAGTTTCCACGCCAATATTTTCATAGATTTAGATCTACTTTCATACTGTCTCTGTTTCAGAAACATTAATCTTTTTCTAATTTCTTGTGTAGCCAAACTATTAATTTCATTACTAATTTTTAATATTTCCTCTAGTGTATCCTGTGCCAAACTCAATTTTTTTTCTAGTTCCTTCAATTTATTTTGTAATTCCTTTAATGTTTTATTCCTTATTTTTTTTCTTATATGAAGATATCGCTATAATTTTCCCTCTTAAGACAGCCTTCATAGTATCCCATAGAATGGGAGGTGAAACCTCTCCATTATCATTGAATTCTTAGTAAAGACCAATTTCTTTTTTAATTTGTTCCTTAAAATAGGAATCATTGAGTAGACTTGAATTTAGTTTCCAAATAGTACTCTTTGGTTGTAGGTCAAAATCAACAGATAAATATATAGGTGCATGGTCCCTTACATCTATTGTCCCAATTCCACAGGTGATTATTTTGTCTCTACCTTTTCCCAAATGTTATGAAATAGTCTATTCTTGTGTATATGGAATGGGGGGCAGAATAATGAGTGTAATCCCTTCTGCCGGGGAAAAGATCCCTCCATATATCAATTAGACCAACATCCTCAAATACATTGTTAATTTTCTTTTGGAAGGACTTTGTTTCATAAGTTTTTCTATTGGAAGAGTCTAACTTTGGATGTAATTGTAAATTTAAGTCTCCCTCACATATCAAGAGACCTTCTGTTTCCATTAGCGTAATATTAATGATTTTCTGGAAGGAACTAATATCACTTCCTGGGGGTGCGTATATATTCAATAAAGTAATTAGATTTCCGTCTATATTCCCCCTTACCAGAATATATCTGCCCTCCTTATCTCCCATTTCATAGAAACATAGAAACATAGAAAATAGGTCCAGGAGTAGGCCATTTGGCCCTTCGAGCCTGCACCGCCATTTATTATGATCATGGCTGATCATCCAACTCAGAACCCCACCCCAGCCTTCCCTCCATACCCCCTGACCCCTGTAGCCACAAGGGCCATATCTAACTCCCTCTTAAACATAGCCAATGAACTGGCCTCAACAGTTTGCTGTGGCAGAGAATTCCACAGATTCACCACTCTCTGTGTGAAGAAGTTTTTCCTAATCTCGGTCCTAAAAGGCTTCCCCTCTATCCTCAAACTGTGACCCCTCGTTCTGGACTTCCCCAACATCGGGAACAATCTTCCTGCATCTAGCCTGTCCAATCCCTTTAGGATCTTATACGTTTCAATCAGATCCCCCCTCAATCTTCTAAATTCCAATGAGTACAAGCCCAGTTCATCCAGTCTTTCTTCATATGAAAGTCCTGCCATCCCAGGAATCAATCTGGTGAACCTTCTTTGTACTCCCTCTATGGCAAAGATGTCTTTCCTCAGATTAGGGGACCAAAACTGCACACAATACTCCAGGTGTGGTCTCACCAAGGCCTTGTACAACTGCAGTAGTACCTCCCTGCTCCTGTACTCGAATCCTCTCGCTATAAATGCCAGCATACCATTCGCCTTTTTCACCGCCTGCTGTACCTGCATGCCCACTTTCAATGACTGGTGTATAATGACACCCAGGTCTCGTTGCACCTCCCCTTTTCCTAATCGGCCACCATTCAGATAATAATCTGTTTTCCTATTTTTGCCACCAAAGTGGATAACTTCACATTTATCCACATTAAATTGCATCTGCCATGAGTTTGCCCACTCACCCAACCTATCCAAGTCACCCTGCATCCTCCTCACTGCTAACACTGCCGCCCAGCTTCGTGTCATCCGCAAACTTGGAGATGCTGCATTTAATTCCCTCATCCAAGTCATTAATATATATTGTAATATATACTTTTTCAAAACTTAGCTTGCTTGAGATGAGAATAGAAACTCCTCTTCTATGTCCTGATTTATATGAGGAGAAAAACAAATTAATGAAGCCCATTCTCTTTAATTTTCCATGCTCATTATCACTTATGTGAGTTTCCTGTAAATATACTACATGGGCTTGTTCTTTTTTTCATTTTTGATAGAATTTTACTTCATATGATTGGATTTAACAGCCCATTGACATTAAAAGAAATGAATTTTACTTTGTCCTTAGCCATGTGTATTTATCTGTTAGTATACCATTGAAATTTGCAGAATATAACTTAATTGATCTACACCCTGAACAAATAAGAGCCAAGAATCGCGAATAATAAACAAAAAGGTAATGAAGGTGTGATTCCAAAGCTGGGGTCTCTAGATGACCCTGGGTTGAGCTAGAGGAAATGTCTAGCCGTGGGGGATAGCCCCTCCTACCTGTGAGTTGAGGGCCCCCGCTGCAGTACCTATAAAAATAAGTTTAAAAAAATCTGTCCATTACACAGAAATGATTTCCCTGTGTATTCCTCCCATGTATATATTCTCATTTAGGTGAGGAAAAAGGAGTTTCCTTCTGTTGAAGTCTACAATCAGTTCCTTGGTCTTATTGACATTGAGTGAGAGGTTGTTGTTACTACACCACTCAGCCAAGTTTTCAATCTCCCTCCTGTATGCTGATTCATCACCACCTTTGATACAGCCCACAACAGTGGTGTCGTCAGCAAACTTGAGAGGCGTAAATAAATTAGACAATTGGTATATTTTTTTCCACCAGGGTTGAAATAATATGATAATATGATAATTATATGATAATAATATGATATATAGGCATCCGTTAGTCTCGTGAGACCATGGATTTGCACCTTGGAAAGTTTCCAGGGCGCAGGCCTGGGCAAGGTTGAATGGAAGACCGGCAGTTGCCATGCTGCAAGTCTCCCCTCTCCATGCTAGCCATGTTGTCCAAAGGGAAGGGCATTAGGACCCATACAGCTTGGAACCGGTGTCGTCGCAGAACAATGTGTGGTTAAGTGCCTTGCTCAAGGACACAACATGCTGCCTCAGCCAAGGCTCGAACTAGCGACCTGCAGATCACTAGACAAACGCCTTAACCACCTGGCCACACACCAACACAGTACCTATAAAAGTAAGTAAAAAAATCTATGTCCATTACACAGAAATCATTTCCCTGTGTATTCCTCCTATATATATATGCTCATTTAGGTGGGGAGAAAGGAGTGAATGAATGAATAAAAAGAATTGAGTAATATAAAATCCACATTATAATACGTATTTGAGATAGGTTTATCACCGTCTATTTTTGCTTCCATTTAGTTTATCAGAACTTTAAAGTTAGCCGAACCTTATGGCTCTTCTGGAGGAGGTGAGGGCTGTCTTCAGAGAACCCACAGTCTCTTTCTAAAATCCTTCTCTCGTCTTCCTCCCGTCCCATGCTTTCTCGGTTCTCTTACTATTTCCCCAGCAGATTGGGATAACTGCTCAGCCAGGCTTTCCCTTAGTTTGACCACGCTAAATGGCAGTCCTCTGCTGTTCATGTCTGTAGTCGCCTCTTCCACTGTCTGATATAGCTATAGCTCCCCTTCGTAAAATACTCTCAGTTCAGCAGGGTACAGGGTTTGGAATTTAATCTTTCCTTGCTTTAATATTTGTTTCGCTTCGGAATATTTCTTCCGTTTCTGTAGGACAGCCGGAGGGTAATCATGATCAAAATATATTAACTTCCTGTTCCAAAACACTCTCTTCTTACCCCAGGCCCTTCGTAGAATCTCCGCCTTGCTCTTGAATCGAAGGAATCCAAGTACTATTGAGCGCAGCTTACTTTCTCTGTCTCCGGGAGGCCTCGGGACGAGCGCATGATGCGCCCTCTCAATTTCAATCTCCATAGTCAGGGAATCTCCAGCGCTTCCCACAGCAACTTTTCTACAAACTCTGTCATCAACACTCCCTCCACTCCTTCAGGAACATTATAAATCCTGATATTTTTCTGTCACGATCTTCCCTCCTGGTCAAGCAATTTACTTTCCTGTTGATTTAATATTTTTATTGTCTTACTTAGTATCCGTTCCACATTTTGCACGCAATCTTCCACCTTCTCAATTCGAGTCTCTGCCACCGCTATTTTCTGATTGATGTTAGCGAGCTCTGACTTGATATCGAGTTGCTGTTTTATATCTTTTTGGACTTCCCTTAGCTCTTCCAAAATCCTTTATCATATCTGCCGCTTCGCTTGAATGAGGTTCAGCGTCAGCTTCGCCACCACGTGCACGTGTAGGAGAGCTGCGCATTGCACCTCTCTCTTCTATAGGCTCTGCAGTGATGCTTTTTCTTTAATCTCCATTCTTGTCCCCCTTATCAATTCAGATATTTTCCAAAGATGGATTAATGAGGCAAAATATGCGTTTTTCCGGAGGAGCCGTTGACTTAAGCTGCCATTCTGGACGATGACGTCACTGGAACCTTTACTGTCATATTTCGAAGATTCAAAGTCTAGTTATTACCAAAGTACGTGTGCAGTATACAACACTGAGATTCTTCTTCCCAGACAGCCATAAAACAAAGAGAAACCATGGAACACATTTAATTCCCCAACACACAAGAAAGCACAAATCTTGCAAATGTAAAAACCAGCAAAAAACACCGAATATAGTAAATACAGTAAACCACAAAGTCATAGAAACGGACCAAGAATGTTCAGTCCGATTTAGTGCTGTGTCGTTCATTGACTGCAGAGCAACAAGAAACCAGAATATGATCTGCAGAGTCAAATGACAAACAGCATCGATGAAAACCTTGCCCAAATCCTAAGATTCTGGGACTATCCTCCGCCAGCATTAAGCAAGGGGGAAGAGAGAGTGAGAGAGAGAGAGAGACCAGTCAAACAAAGGCTCCTTCCACTGGCAGCAGCGAGCAAGCAGTTAAGAGAGAGAATGGTCAAATGCAGGCAGATGGTGTTGAACACCCGCTCGCCTTCTGCTCTTGTCCTTATTGATTTCAATCTTCCTCTATGCTTTAATCAGAGCTGACCACGGGCTCACGCCCCATCTCCAGGCCGCACAATTCACCTTAAACCCAACTGAACTCCCTCACAGACAGCAAAACCCCAGATCGCTCAACCACCCCCAAAATGTAAATATTAGCAGAATCATATTTGAAAAAGGAAGTAAAAGAAGCAGTTTCCTGACTGTCTGAATATTTACCTCAGTTTTCCTCAATAGTCTTTCAATTTACCTCAGTTTTCCTCAATAGTCTTTCAATTTACCTCAGGTTTCCCCATTTCCTCGCCCCCCACTCGGGAATTTATTTCTTGCTTCCCTATTCCATCCCAATTTTCTTTGAATTTCCTCAGGTACCGCTACTTCCTCCCACAATTGTTCTCAGGCTTTCCCTTCTCCCCAACCACACAACTTTCCTCGATTTTCCCACTCCTCCTCCCACGTTCTCAACATCCCCCCATTTTCGCCGCAGCTCGCTCGCCCCGAGAACGGCGCATGCGCCGAACCACAGCGCAGTGCCCGCCGGGTATTGTAGTATATTGTCTTTCACTCCGTCAGTGTTGGCAATTAAACTCCACCTCCCGACATGCCCCGAGAGCCTACCCCTTCCTTCGCGCTGTTCTCTGGGAAGAAAGACCTTTAAGGGGATAATACACGTCAAAAATAAACAAACCTCTATAAATTTTTCAAAGAAAACCAGAAAATTATTTACGACAAAGAATCTATCAAATGGATTACAAGAGGTCTCTCGGCATTCGCCGCAGCCTGAGCCGGTGCGTTGATCGTCGGGAATTGTAGTTTGTTTCGGGTGTATTTTCCCAGCAGGCAGCGGGAACGCCGCCCGTGATCGGGAGTCAGCGGAAGGTGGGAGGCGACAGGAATTTCCCGGGAGGGATTGAGGGGGGAAAGGGATTAAAGGGGGGGGAGGGATTAAAGAGGGGGGGAGGGATTAAAGAGGGGGGAAGCGATTATCGGGGATTCAAGTGCGACTGCTGATAGGGAAAGGAGTGAAAGGGGAAGTGGGGTTGATGTACAGGTGTTGTAAGGTAGGGTGGGCGTAGTGGGTTACAGTAATGGGCAGGGGGTTTGTACGGTAGGGTGGGGTGGTTGGAGAGTTAATGGGCATTGATGGAGGGGTGGAAGGGAAGGGAATGTGGTGAGGGGTTAATGGACAGTGTTTGTGATTAGGGGAGGGGTTGGAGAGGGATTAATAGGCGGGGGTTGGGATAGAGGTGTTATGAAGGGGAAGGGGTTAATGGACAGGGGTTGGAGTATAGGGAAGGGGTTTAATGAACAGGGAGTGGGTGGAGGAGTTAGGGTTAATGCAGAGAGTGTGGGGTTGATGGTGTGGAAGGGGGGCTTGAAGTCATGGAAATAAAGGGAGAGTGGAAGGGATTAGGTGGGGTCAAAGTTAATGGGGAAGGGTAATAGGGTAATAAGAAGGGGTGAAAATAGATTAAATTAGTGATGAATAATAGTTATAGGCAAAATGGAGTGATTTAAATTGGGATTTAGCTATTTAGTTACTTGGGAAAGCTGATTAAGGGGAATCGAGGGGCATTCATTGAAGGGATTGTTAAAGGGAAGTGGGAGGAGAGAGGGAACAGAAAGGAGGAATGAATTATCCAGGCTGTGCATTGTATTACTTTTCATTACTTTTGTCATTCCCCCCCCCCCCGCCATTTTCCTCATAGGAAGTACCTGAGGATTGACGAGTTCTCACTCACCCAAGGTCTACAATGAATCTGGAACGAGTCAGTAACGAGGACAAACTTAATCTGTGTCGCAAATACTACCTGGGTGAGTATAATTGGCAAGGAGGGTGTTGTGAGAGAGTCTAGCAACGTAACCATCTCATTCCAAGGTACGACTACACTGTTTGAACATGGCCTTCACAAGTAGACAGGATGGTGAAGGTGGTGTTTGACACACTGGCCTTCATCAGTCAGGGCAATAAGTATAGAAACTGTTGCAGTTATACAGTTATACAAGACATTGGTGAGGCTGCATTTGGAATATTGTTTTAGTCGCTCTGCTGTAGGAACGGAGCCATTAAGCTAGAAAATATGTTGCTGGGACAATTTTGGTGAATGGTTGAGGAGATTGAAAGGTGATCTTATAAAAGTGTATAAAATCTAGGGGTTATAGATGAGGGTGAATACATGTAATCTGTTTGCCAGGGTTGGGGAAGTCAACAACTAGAGGACAAAGGTTTAAGTTGAGAGGGGAGTGATTTAGTATGAACCCAAGGGGCAACTGTATTTTGCCCACGACTATGGAACAAGCTGGCAGAGGAAGTGGTTGAGACAGGTACATTACCACTAATTAAAAGACACGTTTCAGGGTCATGCCAAGGTTTGGAGAGATATGGAGGAGATGAGGCCAAATGTGACTGACTTAGTTGGGGAAGGCCAGTAGGCTGAAGGGCCTGTTTCTGTGCTGTGTGTCTGACTGACGCTGGAATCTGGAGCAACAAACAATGTCTGGAACTTAACGATTCGAGGGGCATCTGTGTGTGTGTGGGGCTTAAGTCCCTTCCCTCCTCCCCCCCCCATCCCAAGTTTTAGTCCTCCTTCCCAGTTCCATTAATCACTTTACACACTGGATCACCTCGCTCATCTAACTCCATCTCTCCTCCAAGTACTTCTCATTCTCCCTTTCTTTACCGGAACATAATGTACAATACAGGCCCGGCGGCCCAAAATGTTGTGCTGACCTATTCACCTACTCCACAATCAAACTAACCCTTCCTGCCTCCACAGCCCATAACCCTCCATTTTTCTTTCATCCATGTGCCTCTCTAAGAGTCTTAAATATCCCTCATTTATCTGCCTACCACCACCCCGGCATCATGTTCTATACACCCACCACTGTTTAAAAATATAAACTACCTCTAACATCTCCCCAAACCTTCCTTCACTAACTGGATTGATCATATCCCAAACTTTAGTGTTCCTTGCTTATCTCCCTCCACGCCCCCCCCCCTAATATTTTGTCGTTATCCGTTCCACCAGTACTCGAGTTACAGGAAAAGGTTGAATAGGTAAAGACTTTATTCCCTGAAGGGAGATCTCACTGAGGTATACAGAATGATGAGGGGTAGTGATAGGGTGAATGCATGCTGGCTTTTTCCACTCGGGTTGAGTGAGACAACAACATCAGCTCAGGGTCAAAGGTGAAATATTTAAGAGGAACCTGAAGGGGATCTTATTCACTCAGGGTAGTGAGAGTGTAAAACAAGCTGCCAGTGGAAATGGTGGATGTGGATTTGATCCTAACATTTAAGAGAAGCTTGGACAGGAACAAGGATGGTAGATATGGTCTGGGGGCATGTAGAGGACTAGGTACATGGTTGGAAAAAGTGGAGGTAGAGGGAGACTAGGCACACTGATGGGGAATATAGAGGGATATGGTCTGGGGGAGGTGGAGGGATATCATCTGGGTGTAGCTAGAGGGGACTAGATATACCGATGGGAGATACTGAAGGATATGGTCTGGGTGCAGGTAGAGGACTAGGTACATGAATGGGAGATATGGATGGATATGTTCTGGGTGTAGGTAGAGGGGTAACTAGGTTCACGGATGGGAGGAATGAAGGGATATGGTCTGTGTGCAGGTGGAGGACTAAGTACACAGATGGGAAATATGGATGGATATGTTCTGGATGCAGGTAGAGGAATAGGTACACTGATTGCAGATATGGTCTGGGTGTATGCAAAGATATAGGTACACCAATTGGAGATACGGTCTGGGTGCAGGTAGAGATATAGGTACACCGATTGGAGATACGGTCTGGGTGTATGTAAAGATATAGGTACACCGATTGGAGATACGGTCTGGGTGTATGTAAAGATATAGGTACACCGATTGGAGATACGGTCTGGGTGTATGAAGAGGAGATGTGGGAGATATGAAGGGACATGGTCCAGGAGTAAATAGAGGGGTAACTAGGTGCACAGATGAGAGATGTGGAGGGATATGTTCTGGGTGTAGGTAGCAGGAGATTAGGTACACGGATGGGAGATATGAAGGGATATGTTCTGGGTGTAGGTAGAGGGGGACTAGGTACACTGATGGGACATATGGTCTGTGTTCAGGTCGCGTGGATGGGTGACGTGTTCTGGGTGCAGTTAGAGGAGGATGAAGTACACAGCTTGGAGATGTGGAGGAATACGGTCTGGTGGGAGGTGGAGGGGGCTAGGTACACGGATGGGAGATAATGGAGGGATATGGTCTGGTGCAAGGAGAAAACTAGGGAGAAGTCAGGTCAGCATGTTATTGTTTTCTCAATCATTAGACAGTGAAAAGAGAACGAAAGAGGAATAGTGAGGTAGTGTTCATGGGTTCATTGTCCATTCAGAAATCTTATGTCGGAGAGGAGGGATCTGTTCCTGGATCGTTGAATGTGGGTCTTTCTGAACCTCTACCCTGATGGTATTAATGAGAAGAGGCGGAATGGTGAGGTTCTTTCATGATGGATGCCTCTTCCTTGAGGCACCTCCTGAAGAATACGTGATGGTGGCGAGGGTTGTGTCCGTGATGGATCTGGCCGAGTCTACAACCCTCTGCAGCCTCCTGCGTTCCTGTGCACTGGAGTCTCCAGACCAGGAAGTGATGCAACTAGTCTCCAGCGCACATCTGTAGAAATGGGCTAGTCTTTATTGACATACAAACTCCTGATGAAATATAGTATAGTGTTAGTAAACCAGTTGCTGAATAGATAGTGTGTGCCTTTCAATCGTTCGCTTACCTCCTTACCTTGGTGTGCTGAGCTACTTGTTTCTTGGCACTTCATTGCCATTCACAGGCGAGTTTATCCCATCTCACCCCCCCCCCCCAAAGACTCAGTCCTGTACAACAGCAGCCTGCGGAACATAATATTAATCCTTGCATTGCTGTGACTTCCACACCCCCAACTTCTCGAGCAACAATGAGCGATGGAGGATAAATGGCAGCTTTCACAATGCATTGGTTCACCTTGAAGGACGTTGCGTGGACGTAGGAGCATATCACACCATGAACGGGGCAGCTCGCAGCAGAGCCGGTGGTGACAGGCTTTTCTTCTCTCTCATCCAGGAGGATTTGCCCTGCTGCCGTTCCTCTGGCTGGTGAATGTGGTCTGGTTTTTTCAGGAGGCTTTTATGAAACCAGAGTTCAACGAGCAGGTGCTGATAAAGAAATGTGAGTTACTTGTCACGGGGGGGGGGGGGTCAGTCCGGACAGGTCCACACCCTCACTGACCCTCTCTTCCCTGGGAAACATTACCAGAATGGGCCCTGACAGATTCCTACACCTCTCCCTGCCTCTGTGACCCCTGTCCAGCCCCTACAACCCCCATCCGTATAAACCCCTTTGGCTCCAATACCCCTGTAACCAGTTCTTGAACCTCTCTGTTTCCAATCTTCGGGCCATCTGTCTCTGCATCGCCCAGTGTCTGGGTGCAAGTTGGTGTGTGCTAAAAGCTCAGTGCAACAGGGGTTTAATTACTTGGAGGGTGTTTAATTTGTGGATGGGGATCTGTTCTCTTGCAGAGCTGGACACGAGATTTTTTTTATATAAACAAGAGAAAAACTCCGGATGCTGGAAATCCAAAGCAACACACACAAAATGCTGGAGGAACTTGCAGGTCAGGCAGCATCTATGGAAAAGAATAAGCAGTTAACTTTTCGGGCCAAGACTCTCCATCGGGACTGGAAAGGAAGGGTCTCAACTAAAAACTCTTTTCCAGTGATGCTACCTGCCTGACCTGAGTTCCTCCAGCATTATTTGTGTGTTACTTTGAGTTTTTTTTATTTTGGTTACAGAATGGACTGGGTGTTTTAATTCTGGTGTGGGGCGTGGCAGGTATTTATTTCCAGTTTAGTGCTGGATTGGGGCAAGATGGGTGTTTATTTTAGACATGGGCTAGGTCTGTTTATCACTGGGACAGGGCTTAAGAGTTGGGTGTTTATTCCCGAGACCGGGTGTTGACTTCAGATCTGGGTTGCGGCTGGTATCATTTGAGGGACAGAAATGGTGCTGATTTTGTGCTCGGGCTCTGTCAGACGTCCTCTCCTGTCCCATCCACAGACGTGAAGTTCTCTGCACTAGGGCTGTTGCTGTGGGTCGCTGTCCTCACCACCTGGATCACCATCTACCAGACCTTCCGGCCCCAGTGGGGAGCTATTGGCGACTACATCTCCTTCACCGTCCCCCTGGGCATCCCCTGATCAGTTGCCAGACGATGGAGAAGGGTCTGGGGTGGCACTGCCTTCCCTACCCCCACCTCCACCCCTGAAACACGGGACCAGTATACAACCTCAGATTGAAGATGGATGTCGGGCACCTGGGACCTGAATGCCTGTTGCTCTGCTCTGTTTCCTCAAAATACTCACCCCTCCCCTTCCTTCCACTTCCCACCCTAATTCTCCCCACAGTCTTCCTTTCACTTGTCTCCATCCACATTCCGTCCTCTCCACGCCAACTCACCCCAGTACACCCCTCAATGAATTCCTAGCCTTTGTCATACTGTTCCTAACTCTTACTCCCACTCTCCGCTCCTGTCTCTCACGCCTCTACTCCCCTCCCTCTTTGTTCTTTCCCCCCATTCTCTCTGGCCGCCTTTACCTCTCTTCCTCCCTTTCTGCTCTCCGGCCCTTTTTTCCCCATCTCCCTGCCCTGTCTCTGCATTTGAGTCCCTTTCCCTGTTGTTCCCTTCCAATTTCTTAGCCTCCTCTCTGACCCTCTCCCTGCACTCCAGATCCCCACACCCTCTTGCTATCCCGGAACAAGAGCAGGGTGTAAATTTGCTGAACTCTGATCTCCCATGTTGGGCGATGCTTCAGGCTGTGAAACTGTGTTTTTACTTAATGGACAAGACACACAGCCACTATCTTCTCAAATTCTTCAGGAGATCAATGGCTAGATCAGAAACTATCATTAATCACTGAATAAATTGGTTGTAATTCATAATGCCTGTTTCCGTGAGTACTGTCAGACACAGAACACGTCACTGTGCGGGGGGTGGGGGGGTGGTGGCTGACACAGAACCCATCCTGTCACCAAGTTGGGGAGGGGATCACAGACACAAACCCCGTCCCATCACCATGTGGGGGAAATCACACAGACCCCATCCTGTCGTAAACTATTCATTCACACTGACCTCATTTCATTCTCCAGAACCAGAGGCCACAGTTTAAGAATAAGGGGTAGGCCATTTAAAACAGAGTTGAGGAAAAACTTTTTCACCCAGAGAGTTGTGGTTCTGTGGGATGCTCCGCCTCAGAAGGCAGTGGAGGCCAATTCTCTGGATGCTTTCAAGAAAGAGTTAGATAGAACTCTTAATGATAGTGGAGTCAAAGGATATGGGGAGAAGGCAGGAATGGGGTACTGATTGTGGATGATCAGACATGATCACAGTGAATGGCGGTGCTGGCTCGAAGGGCCAAATGGCCTACTCCTGCACCCACTGTCTATTGTCATTCTCCCCATATTTTCTCTAGAGCAGGGTGCTGGTGACTCAATCGTCTGCTACAGTTAGTCTGTGTCCCAGACTCTGTTACGGATTGTTTAACATAAACCACAATGTCACAGTTCCATGTTTTACAATGGTTTGGCAATAAAAAGGTCGCTTGTTTAAAATAGCGTAGGAATAGACCCTTATCCCACGATGTATCAAATCCATAAGTAAACCAATACCTTCTCCAGCACATGATCCACATCACGGAACGTAGAACAGTACAGGCCCTTCAGCCCACAAAGTCTTGCTGATCAGTCTAACCCCTTTCCCACATAGCTTTCCATTTTTCTGTCATTTGTGTGCCCAAGAGATTCTTAAATATCTAATGTATCTGCCTGTACCACCGTCCCTGGCAGTGCATTCTCTGTAAAAAATGCTAGCTCTGAAACACACCCTATACTTCCCTCCAATCAGATTCAATTTATTTATCACATGTATATTTAAATATTCAATGGAATCTGTTAACCAACCCAAGGACGTGCTAGAGGCAGCACACATTAAAGACAATCAACTTAATATGTCCTCTCACGTTAGGCATTGCCACCCTTAATAAAAATCTCTAGCTGTCCACTCTGTCATTGCCTCTTGTCACCTTGTAGACCTCTCACCCTCTTTTGCTCCAGCTCACTCAACCTTTCCTCATAAGACATGCTCTCTAAGCCACGCAGCATCCTGATAAACCTCCTCCGCACCCTCTCCAAAGCTTCCACGACTTTTCCATAATGAAGTGACCGGAACGGAACACTGCTCCAAGTGTGGTCTAACCAGGGTTTTATAGAGCTGCAACATTATCTCACAGTTCTTGGGAGTGTCAGACCAACACTCCATCTAATTTCTTAACAACCCTATCAACTTTGAGGGATCTATGGACATAGTCCCCAAGATCTCTCTGTTCCTTCACACTGCCTTGAATCCTGCCATTAACCTTGTACTCTGCCTTCAAATGCAGTCTTCCGAAGTGTATTAGTTCGCACTTTTCCAGCTTGGACTCCATCTGCCACATCGCAGCCCAGCTCTGCACTGTCAATGTCAAGGGTTAATATGCAATGAACCTGCCTCCCATGGTCTATTCTGAACTGTGATGTAAGTTACCAGTGACATCCCCCTCCTTGCCCTGTGTTTGAGGTAAATGTCCCCATTTCCCTTATCGAGAGGGAGAGTGGGGCAGTTTCCCTTGGATCTTAGTAACAGTATTGATAAAGTTATCTATATCCTCTTCAAATCACCATTCATGGGATCTTTGTGTAATAAAACTGACATCTCCCCTATACTTACCTCCAGACACCTTAAAAGTATGTTCTCTGGTATTAGCCATTGTTACCCTAGGAATAGGACGCTGTGTGTCCACTTTATCTATGCCTCTTATCATCTTACACCTGTATCAAGTCACCACTTATCGCCCTTCGCTCCAAAGAGAAAAGCCCAAGCTCACACAGCCTTTTCTCGTAAGATATGCTCTCTAATCCAGACGGTACCTGATAAGTTTCCTCTGCACCCTCTAAAGCTTTCACATCCTTTCTATAATGAGCGACCAGAACTGAATACAATTCTCCAAGTGTAGCATAACCAGGATTTTATAGAGCTGCAACATTATCGCACGGCATTAGAACTCAATCTGCAGACTAATGAAGGCCAACACACCATATGGCTTCATAACAACCTTATCAATTATTGTGGCAACTTTGTGGGATCTATGGACATGGTCCCCAAACTTTTTCCACAATCTCAAGAATCCTGTCATTAACCTTGTTCTCTGCCTTCAAATTCTACCTTCCAAAGAATATCAGTTCACACTTTTCCAGCTTGGACTCCCATCAGCCACACCTCAGCATTGTCGATGTCCTGTTGTAACCATTCTACACTATCCACGACTCCACTAACCTTCTTATCACCTTCAAGTCCAGTCAGTGTCCTGGTAAATCTCCCCTGCACCCTCTAAAGCTTTCCACATCTTTCCTGTAATGAGGCGACCAGAAATGAATGCAATACTCCAAGTGAGCTCCAATGTTCCCCCCTCGTAAAGGGGGATTTAAAAAAAAACTCATCTCAGTAATCATTTAAAAAGAAATTCAAAGTATATTTGTTATCAAAGTATATATTCAGTATTCAACCCTGAGATTCATCTTCCCACAACAATCAAGAAACAAAGAAAACCACAGAACTCGTTCAAAGTAAACATCGAATTCCGCCTCCCCAACACACAAACAAAAAATCGCACAGAAAGAACATTAAAAAACAAGTGAAAATCACCCAAAATAGCAAAAACATAGGAGTGACCAGAAACCAGAAACATATCGTAACGTGAACTAGAGTCCAAACCACAAACCGCATTGATTAAATCTTGCCGAAGACCCAGGACTTTGGCACCATCTTCCAATAGCATCGAAGGAAAGAGAGAGCATTTGAATGTAGGGACCTTACTCTGGGAGCAGCGAGCAAGGGGGAGAGATTGTCACACGCAGACATCTTCCTCCAGCAACAGCAAGTGAACCTGGTAGACAGAGAACACCTGCTCACCTTGATTATTTCAATCCTTCTCGAAGCTTTAATCGGCGAGAAATGGAGTCGATCATGGGCTCGTGCTTCATCTCCAGGCTTCTTGGCCTCGAGGCCACAGGCTTCACTCGAAACCACACTGAACAACCTCAGAGACAGCAAAATGCCAGATCACTCAATCGACCTGAAAACACACCGCCAGAATGTAGGTCACAGGCTCCAGCCGTAGCAGAACCAGAGTGAAGCGTACGGCCTCAAGGCCAAGGAAAAGACGTAGAAGTAATGGACGTAGTAATTTCATAAACCATCTGGAGGATGTCGCCCTTGGTCACGTTGTTCACTGGCGCCATGTTCTTGAAACCGTTGTCATAAAAGTCATCTGGTTCACATTCATATAACATTACAGCACAGTACAAGCCCTTGCCCACGATGTTGTATGAACCTTTTAACCTACCCCAAGATCAATCTAACCCTTCCCTCCTGCATAATTGTGCATTTTTCTTTCATCCATGTGCCTATCAAAGAGTTTCTTAAATGTTTCTAATGCGTCTGCCTCTATCACCACCCCTGAAAGTGTGTTCCACACACTTACCAATCTGTAAAAAAAAACTACTTCTGACATCTCCCTATACTTTCCTCCAGATGGCTTAAAGTTACACCCCTTCATACCAGCCTCTTATGGTCTGGGAAAAATTGTCTAGCCAACCATTCAATTGGTGCCTCTTACCATCTTATACACATCTATCAAGATCTCTCATCCTCTCCAAAGGGAATAGCCCTACCTTACTCAATGTATCTTTATAAGACATGCTCTCTAATCCAGGCAGCATCCTAGTAAACCTCAAGCTTCCACATCCTTCCTACAATGTGGCGACCAAAACTGAACACAATACTTCAAGTGTGGTCTATCCAGCTGCAACATTACCTTACAGCTCTCAAACTTAATCCCCTGACTAATGAAGGCCAACACACCATACACCTTCTAAAAAATGCTATCTACTTGCGTCTTTGAGGAATCTAAGAAAATCAACCTCAAGATCTCTCTGTTCCTTCACACTGCTAAGAATCCTGCCATTAACCCTGTATCCTGCCTTCAAGTTTGACCTTCCAAAGTAAATGACTTCACATGTTTGGATTGAACTCCATCTGTGGCTTCTCAGCCCAGCTCTGCATCTTGTCTATCTCCCATCATAACCGATGACAAACTTCTACTCTACCATAGCACCACCAACCTTCATGTCATCTACATACTTAGTAACCCACCCTCCCACTTCAAGTCATTTATAAAACTCACAAAAAGCAGAGGTCCCAGAACAGATTCCCACAAAACACCACTGGTCACCATCCTCCAGGCAGAGTATGCTCTATCTACAATCAAACTCTGTCTTCTTGGAACCCAGGCAGCCAAGTTACCCCAGATTCCATGCCTCCTGACTTTCTTAAGTCCATGTCTGGGATTCAGAAGGAGGTACTTACCTCCACCATGGACAGAAAAGGAAGAGGACTTTGAAACTTGCCGAGGTAAGTGTGGCTCCAAGATCACTCTAGGAGCTCTACAAGGAAAACACACCAGAGTGTTTCTGACATTCAGCTTATGACCAAACACTAACAAACTTCTGCAGATGTCCTGTTGAAAGTATCTTGACTGGTTGCATTATGGCCTAGTACGAACATACAGGAACATACAAAGCTGCAGGGAGCAGTGGGCACAGCCCAATACATCAGGGGCTTATCCCTCCCCAGTATTAATAGTATCTGCAGGTGTTGCCTCAAGAAGGCAACATCCATCATCAAAGATCCCCACCATCCGGGCTATGCCATTTTCACACTGCTCCCCATCAGTCAGGAGGTACAGAAGCCTGAAGCCCCACACCACCAGGTTCAGGAACAGTTACTTCCCTTCAACCATTCAGTTCTTGACCCAACCAACACAACCTTAGTATAGCAATGCTAGGACCATTTTACGCTACAATGAACTTTTTGATTTTTTTTGTTATAGTTATGTTTTCTCTTGGTAAAAAGTTGTGTACAAGTTATGTTTATCTTGTGAATGTTATGTCTTTGATGCCATGCGCCTGCGATGCTGCTGGAAGTAAGTTCTTCATGGACTTGTACATCTAACAATAAATTTGACTTTGACACTGTCCGGGATGGAGCAAGCTGCTCTGGCGGCACACTATCCACACCCCTCTGAATCCTGGTCACTCCACCAGCAGCCACACTGTGCACCATCTATAGAAATCACTACAGTTACTCACCCGGGCTATCCAACAGACCCAGCCGAACACACCCCCCCCCCCTTGAAGGATGAGTGCAGTGGAGGAGGAGTGAGGGGTGAGGGTGCAGAATGAACCAACCTTTGAAGCAGATATGGGAATAGGTAGTGGTATACATCCAGACAAGGCTGTGGGAATTTCTAGTGGATTTAAGAGTCAGATTTCTGCACAGGACCAGAAAAATCTGCAGGAAGTTGTAAACTTAGCCAACTCCATCACGGCACTAGCCTCTCCAGTACTGAGGACACCTTCAAAAGGCGATGACTCAAAAAGGCAGGAGATGCATCACCCAGGACTTGCCCTCTTATTGCTACCATCAAGGAGGTGGTACAGGAGCCTGAAGACATTCAAAGTTTCAGGACCAGCCTCCTCCCCTCTGCCATCAGATTTCCGAATGGACAATGAAACTATGTACACCGCCTCACTTCTTCTTGCTCTCTTTTTTACATCACTTTTTAAAATTGTAATTTATGTATAATGCCCTGGTTGAGATTTCTACTGCCATGCTGTAGATATTTCATTTTAGCAGTTTTCTGCAAAAGCAGTGGGTCCTGCTGGTAGAATGTTCTAGTTTCAGCTAAAGATAAAAAGCCCTGTTGCTCAGCTTGGAAATGTTGTGTCAGCCAATCAGGATGGTGGAATCTGGAAATGGTTCTAGAGAGAGCGGGGCAGAGTCAGTTTTGTGACGGACATCGTTTAGTTTGGGGTCTTTTGGTCGGAGAACGGAAAGGAAGATGTCACAGAATGCCTTGGGAAGAAGAGACCCCCCCCCCCCCTTAGGTGAAGTGCTTTGTGCAGATGAATGGCTCCAAGGAGGGCCAATACTCCTGAGAGAGCCAGTTCAATCAAGTTGGACTTCGAGGGAAGATCAGATTGTGGCATATGCTTTCACACAGACCATGGGTCCAGTGCCGTGAGTAACGGTTGGAAAAGACGAGCTCCCAACAGTCACATGGTACGTTTAGACTGGTCTAACTGTAATGGGCCCTTTTATATTTTTTCTCTCCCTTTTAATTACTGTTTGATAAACCTGAAATTAGTAAATATACTCTCTTTACAATTTTATGCCGTGTACAATCAGTCATTTCTTGCTGAACGATAATTGTGTATGGGCAGTATTTACACAACATTCGTTCAAATCGAGGTTAATCAGAACATCACAATGATCCTGTTTGGTTGAACCCCCAAATCATACTGACCCTTGATGGAAGGTGGCTGAATCACGTGGCTGTTAGCTAACGAGCCAAGTTTGTATATACGAACCTGGTGAGAAGGTTGCATATGTATCACAATGTAAAACACATACTGCTGCAAAACAACGAATTCTCAACAATATGCCAGTGATATTGAAACTGATTCTCATTATTTGGGGAGGGTGCTGGGAAGAAAGAGGTCTGCAATTGAGACAACATTCCAAGCACACTGCTTGTTGGAAATTGCTATCCCAGCAGCACAGTCGTATAGCGGTTAGCATAACGCTCTACAGCACAGGCAATCAAGTTCAATTGTCTGCCACTGTCGATAAGGAATTTGTTCTTCCTGTGACTGTGCGGGTTTCCAGTCCAAAGACACACGGGTTAGCGTGAGTAAAGTTTGGCCGTGCTACGTAAGAGACTCCATGCTGTGTATGGTGATACTTGCAGGCTGCTCCAAGCACATCTTCGGACTGTGTTGGTCATTGACGCATTTCACTGTATGTTGTGATGTTTCATTGGACATGTGACAAAGCTAATCTAATCTAAACCATTGTAAGTAAGCAATTTTGTACATGTACATCACTACATTACAAATGTTAAAGTTAAGTAGGTGATGATAGTAATTGAACCTGTGGTTCACTGTTCATTGTTATCTTTCTGTTGAACAAGTATAAAGCATCCTCAGAAGAGTGAGATTCTCCTGGATTCAGTCTCTCCTGGAGGTTAACTGTGTGAATAAAGGCTTTTATGTTTCCCAGTTACAGCTTCCATGTGGCTCAGTTTTAGTCAGTTTCAGCGTCAGCAGAAGTGACAGGCTACCGTGCGGTCCGTTAACCGACTGAGAAACCGGTTACATGCAACACTCTATGCTCTATGCAACACTCTCTACCCCAGAATGCTGATGTGGAGGATTCCTGCACAGACGGACCTTCAGAGGGGCAACCCGCCCCCCCCCACCACCACTGACAGCAGAATGGGCCACAGTGATGTGTCTGGAGCAAACGAGTCCTATCCCTGTCCTGGGACTGGGTAACGGGATGGGGAACACGACAGTTAACGTGAAGAGAGTGGTGGAGAGAGCATGGGTAGGCTCAGTGGGATGGCAGTACATAAGAGAGGTCTTAGTGTGGGTCGGAGGAGAGTGTGACAGCGCGGTGATGTAAGGCAGAAAGAATCTCAAGTATTGGACTGGGAGATTAACACCACAAGACACTGGAGCAGAATTAAGCAGTTTGGTGCATTGAGTCTGGCATTCAATCATGGCTTATTTATTTTCCCTCTGAACCCTCTCAACCCCATTCTCCTGCCTTGTTCCCATAACTTTTGACAACCTTACCTATCCTTGGTAAATATACCCAATAACTTGGCCTCCACAACCGTCTGTGGCAATTAATTCCAACAATTCACCACACGCTCTGGTTAAAGAAATTCCTCATCTCTGTTCTAAAGGGACACTCTTCCATTCTGAGGCTGTGCCCTCTGGTCCTAGAACTCAACCACCATAGGAAACACCCTGTCCACATCCACTCTATCGAGGCTTTTCAATGTTCAATATGTTTCACTGAGATTCCCCCTCATTCTTCTAACCTCCAGGGAGTACAGGCCCAGAGCCATCAAATGCTCCTCATATGTCAATGCTGTCTTTCTCAGAAGCAATCTCATGAACCTCTGGACCCACCCCAATGCCAGCACATCCCTTCTTAGATAAAGGCCCCGAAACAGCACACAATAATCCAAGCACAATCTGACCAGTGCCTTATAAAGCCTCAGAATTACAACCCTGCTTTTGTATTCTAGTCCTTTCAAATGAATGCTAACATTGCATTTGCCTTTCTTAACCTTTAGGGATTCCTGCACAAGTCCCTTTGCACCTCCAATGTCTGAATTTGCTGCCCGTTCAGAAAACAGTCTACGCCTTTATTCCTTCTACCAAAGTGCATGACCATAAACTTCCCTGCACTATATTCCTTCTTTAGCCATTCTCCTAATGTGATGAGATAGTAATCCAGGGAGGAGGGACCTCAGGTACGGCATGAGGAGTGAGTGATGGGACGGCGACTCACAGGAGGTGGGGTCTCACAGTGCGGAAAGAGGATGGGGACAGTGCAGGGCAGGAGGTGGCAGAGGAAAAGAGATGGAGTGTGCAGAAAGCACAAAGTGATAAACAGATAAGCCTGAATGAAAAAGCAACGTTCTTCATACATGTTCCCACCTCCAACTGCAATATTGTCCCACTCCCTCCTTCCACAACAACCCGACTGCAGACCCTCCCTGTGTCACCCTTGACCTGTCTCCACCCTCCGCCAACCCACCCCATCGCCAGCCCAAGCCCAAATGGGAAAAAAAAAGAGACCAGATTAGAAACTCTCAGAAAATTATATATTGATAGCCAACAAACAGTAGCAAATATTCATGATGAGCCATGTCAGACAGTGAGTATGTGATAGAGTGTCTCTGTATACCCCATGTGTGTAGAGTAGAGGTCTGGGCATGGGGGTTCCATGTTTGTATGTTTCTGTGTTTCACTGTATCCATGTGTACCTGTTTCTGTGTGTGTGTGTCTCTCTCTCTGTCTGTGTCATGCCTGTGTGTGTGGTACCCATGTCTGTCTGTATTTACAACTGGGACCATCCCACACCAGCAGGACCATGGAGAATTCAACTCCAACCCTCTACCACCCCATCCAGCAGCCACGCCCACCCCATCAGTCCAGTGCAGGGAGAAGCCACCCTTCAGTCAGCCGTGGAGATGCCCGATCCCACGGGAACCTGGGAAGGTGTGGGAAGTGTTTGGCAGGCGAGGCCTCCTTACGTGGCAGCTCAGGGTCCTAGTGCCCAGCCAGCGCACCCTGTTGTCGGGGGTGGTGGTGCAGAAGAAGGCGGGGTCCTGCAGCCCAACAGAGGATGGAGCTGAGGCGGGACCCCCAACCTCACACGAGGCACCCCACCCCCTCTGCCCTTCCTCACCGCAGACCCAGCTTCTTCTTCTCCTTCTGTTTCTTCCGCACCACATCCAAATTCCGGTCTCGCCACATGCTCTTCCTCAGCTTAATGGGACGGCTCCCCACATACTTTCCTGGAGAGGGGACAACACCAGGACATAAGGGAACAAACAGCAGACATCCAAGCCCAAACCCTGCATCTAGTTCCAGCCTGTAACCCATTCCCATAGATCTGTTATTCTATATAAACCGCACTGCCCTCCGAACCCCTGGATCACATCCCAGCCTGTCACCCACTCCCAGAGATCTGTTATTCAATATATAAACTCCTGACCCCTGTATTAGACCCCCGCCTGTAAACCACTCCCAGGGTTCTGTTATTCAGTATATAAACCCCTGAACCCCTGGATCACATCCCAGCCTGTCACCCACTCCCAGAGATCTGTTATTCAATATATAAACTCCTGAACCCTGTATTAGACCCCCGCCTGTAAACCACTCCCAGGGTTCTGTTATTCAGTATATAAACCCCTGAACCCCTGGATCACATCCCAGCCTGTCACCCACTCCCAGAGATCTGTTATTCAATATATAAACTCCTGACCCCTGTATTAGACCCCCGCCTGTAAACCACTCCCAGGGTTCTGTTATTCAGTATATAAACCCCTGAACCCCTGGATTAGATCCCAGCCTGTGACCCTTTCCACATGGTTTGGATCCGCTATCATCTGTGCCTGTTGGGGTTGGGCAGGGAACTCACCGTTCATCTCACGCATGGCACGGACGTAGTCGTTTGGGTCCTTGAAGCTGACAAAGCCATAGCCCTTTGTCTTGCCCGTCCGTTTGTCCCTGATGACTTTAGCCTTCAGGAATGACTGGTACTTTCCAAAAGCTCGAGCCAGGATGTCATCATTCACTTCATTCCCAAGGTCCCCACAGAAAATCCGGAAGTCATCTGGAATGACCGAGACTACATTGGTGAACCTTACACATAGCCCCTAGCACTGGTAAGTAGCCAGGACCCTGTAGGCCACCACCATCATAACCAAGTTGTGTGGGCAGTGCAGTAAAATTACCAAAAATCCAATATCCCACTATTCCCTGTCACAGATGGTCCAGAATCTGGATCACTGGGTGATGGTATCATGTTAGACATTTACTCATTGGGACCCCGTTTCCCGTTCCCTTTAAACCCACCACAACCCCATTTCTCACTCCCTTTAAACCAACCAGAACCCTGCTTCCTGTTCCCCTTAAACCAAAGAGGATCCTGCTTCCCACTCCCTTTAAACCCACCAGGACCCCGTTTCCCACTCCTTTTAAAATCATCGGGACCCTGACCCCCATGTTCTTCAATAAGATAAAGAAATGTCTGGGAGCTGGAGGTGGTTACAGAAATAGGGAGGGTTGCAGAGGCCAAAGAGGGTCACAGAGACAGGGAAGGGTGTAGGGGGTCAGAAGAGCTCAGAGATCCAGGGAGGGGTGGAGGGGCCGGACAGGGTCACAGAGACAGGGAGGGATGCAGGGGCCAGAGGGGTCATGGAGTTGAGGAGGGGTTTAGGGGCCGGAGGGGATCACAGAGGTGGGGAAGGTTGTAGGGGTCAGAAGGGCTCAGAGAGAGGGGGAAGGGTGGGAGTCACAGAGACAGAGAGGGGTTTAGGGGTTGGGGGGAGTGTCACTGACCACTCTCCCACTCCAGGAGGCTGGGATCCTCCCAAGAGATTCCTGCAGCCGTGCGGATGCACCTCTTCACCTTCTCCTGTTTGTTCTTCTTCTTATCTTCAGTGGCCACCTCCCCAACCTGTGGGAATGAGGCACGTCAACAAAGTCCAAAGCCATCATTTCATACAAAGTTGCACGAAGTGATATGGAGCAGGAACTCTGGCTGATTGATTCTCCCTCCTCCTCCTCCTACCCCCCCCCAACTTCTCTTTAACCCAAGGGTCACAGGGCAGTGACTGTGGTCTCAGACACCATCCTTACCTCGTGCGGGGGTTCAGGTTCGGGCATGCTGGGTCCGATCAGGTTGTCCTCAGAGGGCAGAGGCTCCTTCTCCTCGGGCTGGGGAGGGTGGTGGGATTCAGGAATCTCCACCTGCAGGGACAGGGACAGAGACAGAGGGTCATCAACAGCACTCACACACAGGCAGGAAAGCAGCGGTGTGGAGAGAAGAATGGGGTACCGAAGGTGGATGTCGGAGAATTAGGGGGAGTCAGAGACAAGGAGGGAGTAAGAGAAAGCAGGGCGTGTGGGGGAAATGAGAAGGCATAATAGAGACGGGGCTGTTGGAGACACATATGGGGTGGGGACTGACATGGAGACAGAGGGGTATGTTACCCCATGATATGGGAGGGATGGAGACAGGGTCAGAGGAAGGGGGTGTCTAGCTGTAAACAGGATCGAGAGGTGACAGAGATGGAGCGGTGTGCTAACCGCCAGTGGGGTGGGGGCTGAAGACACGGGGGGGGTGACAGACACAAAGTAATGTGTTAGCTGCAGATGGGGTGGGGGTTGGAGCCTAATGGGATGATGGAGATGGTATGGTGACATGTGGTAGTCGCAGAGAGGATGGGGGACAGGGATGTGGGGCAGGGGTGACAGAGACAAGGTGACGCATTAGCTACAGATGGGGAGAGTGGCGGACATGGACTGGGGGGTGGAGGTGGGGGTAGCAGAGAGGAACAGAGAGCACTCACCTCTTTGGGTTTGGAAGGTGGCGGTCTGTAGACGGTGGGTGCGGCCTGGATGATGGTGAGATTGGCCTTGGGCATCGGCTGCAGCACCGGCTGGGGTACAGGCATCATCGGGGGCAGGTGGGTGACCTGAAGGGGGTGGCAGTGGTCAACAGGTCAATCAACACCGCGGGCCCTCACCCTACCAACTCATCCTGCAGAGTCTGCAGCCCATCGTGGCTACACCAGCTGCTCCGTACCTGCTCAGGCAGTTAGTTCCCATCTCCTGTCAGACATCTATCTCTGAAGCAGGGCCTGCAACCGCTCACTGATCGAGTTCCCTCCACCCCCTCATCCTCCGGAAATGGATCTCCACACACCCCACCCCACCCTCAAATTTACTCCATTCTGAACCCTTCCCCTTAATTCCCCGTCCATTGATACTCCTACCCCAACACCCCTCCTTTTGTCTGTAACCCCTCCAGCCCCTCCAATCCAAACTGTCTCATGACAGCCTCTAACCCTCCCCATCTATGTAACACGTTCCACTCTCTGAACCCACAAACCTGGAAACACATCTTAACTTTAAAATTGATGCTCGGCCTCTGTACCTGCCCCACAAGTGAACACACAGCTCTCTTATCATCCAAGGGCGGGCCTTCAATCACACACTGAAATGTCAACAGAACATATTCAATGTCTGTCTAGGATGCAGAGACTCCCGGTGTGGGTCTGACTTGAGGATACAGAGACTGGAACTGTGCACGGTGCTCCCGGTGTGGGTCTGACCCAGGGATACGGAGACTGGAACCGTGCACGGTGCTCCCAGTGTGGGTCAGACCCAGGGATACGGAGACTGGAACTGTGCACGGTGCTCCCGGTGTGGGTCTGACCCAGGGATATGGAGACTGGAACTGTGCACGGTGCTCCCGGTGTGGGTCTGACCCAGGGATACGGAGACTGGAACTGTGCACGGTGCTCCCGGTGTGGGTCTGACCCAGGGATATGGAGACTGGAACTGTGCACGGTGCTCCCGGTGTGGGTCTGACCCAGGGATATGGAGACTGGAACTGTGCACGGTGCTCCCGGCGTGGGTCAGACCCAGGGATACGGAGACTGGAACTGGGCACGGTGCTCCTGATGTGGGTCTGACCCAGGGATACGGAGACTGGAACCGTGCACGGTGTTCCCGATGTGGGTCTGACCCAGGGATACGGAGACTGGAACCGTGCACGGTGCTCCCAATGTGGGTCTAACCCAGGGATACGGAGACTGGAACTGTGCACGGTGCTCCCAATGTGGGTCTGACCCAGGGATACGGAGACTGGAACTGTGCACGGTGTTCCCGATGTGGGTCTGACCCAGGGATACGGAGACTGGAACTGTGCACGGTGCTCCCGGTGTGGGTCTGACCCAGGGATATGGAGACTGGAACTGTGCACGGTGCTCCCGGTGTGGGTCTGACCCAGGGATATGGAGACTGGAACTGTGCACGGTGCTCCCGGTGTGGGTCTGACCCAGGGATACGGAGACTGGAACTGTGCACGGTGCTCCCGGTGTGGGTCTGACCCAGGGATATGGAGACTGGAACTGTGCACGGTGCTCCCGGTGTGGGTCTGACCCAGGGATATGGAGACTGGAACTGTGCACGGTGCTCCCGGCGTGGGTCAGACCCAGGGATACGGAGACTGGAACTGGGCACGGTGCTCCTGATGTGGGTCTGACCCAGGGATACGGAGACTGGAACCGTGCACGGTGTTCCCGATGTGGGTCTGACCCAGGGATACGGAGACTGGAACCGTGCACGGTGCTCCCAATGTGGGTCTAACCCAGGGATACGGAGACTGGAACTGTGCACGGTGCTCCCAATGTGGGTCTGACCCAGGGATACGGAGACTGGAACTGTGCACGGTGTTCCCGATGTGGGTCTGACCCAGGGATACGGAGACTGAAACTGTGCACGGTGCTCCCAATGTGGGTCTGACCCAGGGATACGGAGACTGGAACTGTGCACGGTGTTCCCGATGTGGGTCTGACCCAGGGATACGGAGACTGGAACCGTGCACGGTGCTCCCAATGTGGGTCTAACCCAGGGATACGGAGACTGGAACTGTGCACGGTGCTCCCAATGTGGGTCTGACCCAGGGATACGGAGACTGGAACTGTGCACGGTGCTCCCGGTGTGGGTCTGACCCAGGGATACGGAGACTGGAACCGTGCACGGTGCTCCCGGTGTGGGTCTGACCCAGGGATACGGAGACTGGAACTGTGCACGGTGCTCCCGGTGTGGGTCTGACCCAGGGATACGGAGACTGGAACTGTGCACGGTGCTCCCGGTGTGGGTCTGACCAGGGATATGGAGACTGAAACTGTGCACGGTGCTCCTGATGTGGGTCAGACCCAGGGATACGGAGACTGGAACTGTGCACAGTGCTCTTGGTGTGGGTCTGACCCAGGGATACGGAGACTGGACCTGTGCACGGTGCTCCCGATGTGGGTCTGACCCAGGGATACGGAGACTGGAACCGTGCACGGTGCTCCCGATGTGGGTCTGACCCAGGGATACGGAGACTGGAACTGTGCACGGTGCTCCCAGTGTGGGTCTGACCCAGGGATATGGAGACTGAAACTGTGCACGGTGCTCCTGATGTGGGTCTGACCCAGGGATACGGAGACTGGAACTGTGCACGGTGCTCCCGGTGTGGGTCTGACCCAGGGATATGGAGACTGGAACTGTGCACGGTGCTCCTGGCATGGGTCTGACCCAGGGATACGGAGACTGGAACTGTGCACGGTGCTCCTGGTGTGCGTCTGACCCAGGGATATGGAGACTGGAACTGTGCACGGTGCTCCCGGCGTGGGTCTGACCCAGGGATACGGAGACTGGAACTGTGCACGCTGCTCCCGGTGTGGGTCTGACCCAGGGATATGGTGACTGGAACTGGGCACGGTGCTCCCGGTGTGGGTCTGACCCAGGGATACGGAGAATGGAACTGTGCACGCTGCTCCCGGCGTGGGTCTGACGCAGGGATACGGAGACTGGAACTGTGCACGGTGCTCCCAGTGTGGGTCTGACCCAGGGATATGGAGACTGAAACTGTGCACGGTGCTCCTGATGTGGGTCTGACCCAGGGATACAAATGATTGGAACTGTGCGCGGTGTTCCCAGTGTGATCTGACCTGGGGACAGAGACTGGAATTGTGCATGGCTGTTCCAGTGAGGTCGGACCCAGGGATACGGAGACTGGAACTGTGCACGGTGCTCCCGGTGCGGGTCTGACCCAGGAATACGGAGACTGGAACTGTGCACGGTGTTCCTGATGTGGGTCTGACCCAGGGATACGGAGACTGGAACTGTGCACAGTGCTCCCGGTGTGGGCCTGACCCAGGGATACGGAGACTGGAACTGTGCACGGTGTTCCTGATGTGGGTCTGACCCGGGGATACGGAGACTGGAACCGTGCACGGTGCTCCCAATGTGGGTCAGACCCAGGGATACGGAGACTGGACCTGTGCACGGTGCTCCCGGTGTGGGTCTGACCCAGGGATACGGAGACTGGAACTGTGCACGCTGCTCCCGGCGTGGGTCTAACCCAGGGATACGGAGACTGGAACTGTGCACAGTGCTCTTGGTGTGGGTCTGACCCAGGGATACAGAGACTGGAACTGTGCACGGTGCTCCCGGTGTGGGTCTGACCCAGGGATACGGAGACTGGACCTGTGCACGGTGCTCCCGGTGTGGGTCTGACCCAGGGATATGGAGACTGGAACTATGCACAGTGCTCTTGGTGTGGGTCAGACCCAGGGATACGGAGACTGGAACTGTGCACAGTGCTCTTGGTGTGGGTCTGACCCAGGGATACGGAGACTGGACCTGTGCACGGTGCTCCCGGTGTGGGTCTGACCCAGGGATACGGAGACTGGAACTGTGCACGCTGCTCCCGGCGTGGGTCTAACCCAGGGATACGGAGACTGGAACTGTGCACGATGCTCCCGATGTGGGTCTGACCCAGGGATACGGAGACTGGAACCGTGCACGGTGCTCCCGATGTGGGTCTGACCCAGGGATACGGAGACTGGAACTGTGCACGGTGCTCCCAGTGTGGGTCTGACCCAGGGATATGGAGACTGAAACTGTGCACGGTGCTCCTGATGTGGGTCTGACCCAGGGATACAAATGATTGGAACTGTGCGCGGTGTTCCCAGTGTGATCTGACCTGGGGACAGAGACTGGAATTGTGCATGGCTGTTCCAGTGAGGTCGGACCCAGGGATACGGAGACTGGAACTGTGCACGGTGCTCCCGGTGCGGGTCTGACCCAGGAATACGGAGACTGGAACTGTGCACGGTGTTCCTGATGTGGGTCTGACCCAGGGATACGGAGACTGGAACTGTGCACAGTGCTCGCGGTGTGGGCCTGACCCAGGGATACGGAGACCGGAACTGTGCACGGTGTTCCTGATGTGGGTCTGACCCGGGGATACGGAGACTGGAACCGTGCACGGTGCTCCCAATGTGGGTCAGACCCAGGGATACGGAGACTGGAACTATGCACAGTGCTCTTGGTGTGGGTCAGACCCAGGGATACGGAGACTGGAACTGTGCACAGTGCTCCCGGTGTGGGTCTGACCCAGGGATACGGAGACTGGACCTGTGCACGGTGCTCCCGGTGTGGGTCTGACCCAGGGATATGGAGACTGGAACTGTGCACGGTGCTCCTGGTGTGGGTCTGACCCAGGGATACGGAGACTGGAACTGTGCACGCTGCTCCCGGTGTGGGTCTGACCCAGGGATACAAATGTTTGGAACTGTGCACAGTGTTCCCAGTGTGATCTGACCTGGGGACAGAGACTGGAATTGTGCATGGCTGTTCCAGTGTGGTCTGACCCAGGGATACAGAGATTGGAACTGTGCACGGTGCTCCCAGTGTGGTCTGACCCAGGGATACAAATGATTGGAACTGTGCACATTGCTCTCGGTGTGGTCTGACCCATATAGATGCAGGCATGGGGAATAAATGCAGATAACAATACAAATACCTATGTCAGGATACTGTTTATTGACTACAGCATTTAACACCATCATTCCTACAGTCCTACAGAACCTGGGCCTCTGAATCTCCCTCTGCAACTGGATCTTTGACTTCCTAACCGGAGGACCACTATCTGTGAGGATCGGAAAGAGCATCTCCACCTCACTGACAATCAATGCTGATGCACCTCAGGGAATTGTGCTTAGCCCACTGCTCTACTCTCTCTACCCCCCTGACTGTGTGGCTAGGCACAGCTCAGATGACATCTATAAATTTACTGATGATACAACCGTTGTTGGCAGCATTTCAGATGGTGACCAGAGGACATAAAGGAGCGAAATACAGCCGTTAGTTGAGTGGTGTCACAACAACACCTTGTGCACAACATCAGCAAGACCAAAGAGTTAATCGTGGACTTCAGGAAGGGTAAGACGAGGGAACACAAACCAATCCTCGCACATGGATCAGAGTGGAGAGAGTGAGCAATTTCAAGTTCCTGAGTGTCATTAGCTCTGACGACCTAACTTAGACGCAACCAATTGTTGCAGCTGTAAAGAAGGCAAGATAGCAGCTGTACTTCACTCGGAGTTTTGTCAATTAAAGCACTCAAAAGCTTCTACAGTGGAGGGAGTTCTGACTGGCTGCATCACCATCTGATATCAGGGCAGGGGCTACTGCACAAGATCAAAGTAAGTTGCAGAAACTTGTAAAATTAGTCAGCTCCATCATGGGTACTAGCCTCCATCTTCAAGGAACAGTGCCTTAGGAAGGTGGCATCCATCATTAAAGACCCCCAGCACATGCCCTCTTCTCACTGTTACCATTGGGAAGGAGGGACAGAAGCCTGAAGGCCCACACTCAGTGACACAGGACCAGCTTCTTCCCCTCTGCCATCCGATTTCTAAATGGACATTGAACCCATGAACACTACCTCACTACTTTTTATTTCTGTTTTTTTTGGTCTGCTTACTTTAACTTAACTATTTAATAGACATATTAAATACTTACTGTAATTCAGTATTTGTTTTCTATCTTTGTCGCGTATTTGCTGCTGTAAAGTTAACAAGTTTCATGACATATGCTGGTGATATCAAAGCTGATTCTGATCCTGAGGTAACGTCACTGAATACCAGATTGGCTTGGGTTATCGCCAGGGAGGGGACCTATACACGGCAGGCGTGGGATCTCCTCGCGGCGGGCGGTGGGGGTGGGATCTCCCTGCGGCAGACGAGCAGGACGCGTGAAGGAGCTCCAAAAAAATAATAACTGTATACTCACACTGCTGAAACTTACGGGCGGCAGAGGCCCCATCGGAGGGGGAGGGGGCATCGGGTGGCCCATCATCAGCGGAGGGGGCGTCCGCATCGGAGAACCCATCAGTGGTGGGGGCGGCGGGGGTCGCATGGGTGGGATTCGTGGACCTGCTGAAAACAGGAGGCAAGGGAGGCATTAAGAACACTCAGATGAATCGCCAGTGAGGCTGGGATTCAATCCAGGGATTTGGGGAGGGGAGGGGAGGGGGCAGAAACAGTCTCTGTATCAGGGTGCTGACGACAGAGTGGCTCACGTACCTGGTCTCTGTAACACGTGCGGTACGAACACTGGGCGCATTATGGAGGGAGGTCTCGGGGGAGGCATTGCTGTGGAAAGAGAGAGACACACACACAGAATCAGAGAAGGTAGAACCATGGGAGAGGGACTCTGTGAGACACCCATAGCTGGATAGCAGTGGTTTCTGTGGAAACAGTGATGGCATCTCTAATCCTGTCATCGAGTGAATCAGTTCACTTCCCCATGAAACTGCGACGATAGCACGACAGTGAACACCTCCACTTCAGTGCAGAGGGAGCACGTGCTGCGGGAGAGGATAATGAGGAGGAAGCGCAGAGGTAGAGGCAGTGAATAGGGAGTGCTGCACTATAGAAAGGTCAGTGAGGAGGGAGGGGCAGAGAGGACAGAGCCCCCAGTGAAGGGTGGCAAGGATGAAGTGCTGCAGAGGGTGGTGAGGTGTGAGCTGCCTGTGGGATCTAACTGTGCAGAGGGTGAAGTGTTTTACTGGTGCAAGATCCCAGAAACCAACCGGAAACTGAACACAATGCAGCCGCTGAGCCTGTCTCTGTCTCCCAGCGATATTTCCCGTAGCCGCAGATCCCAGGCTTGCGGCTCAGTGGGTAAAACTTCTGTCACTCTTCTCAGGAGGCCTGTGTTTGACTCTGACTTCTGGCAGTGCATGGGCGCGTTCGTATGTCCGTCCCCTCGGTGCTCTGGTTACAAAGCTTTACAAGCCATTCCACCAGGTGCCAACCATCACTTCATCCTCCCCAACATTCCCACCCACCCTCCTCCAGATTCAAGATCTCTCCCACATGAAGGGGGGTGAGAGGGTAGAATACACAGCAGCTGATAAACCCACCCAACCTGCACAGGGAAAAACCCATGGGGTCCCAGGGAGAACGTGCAAACTCCACTCTCATAGTAACCCTCACTGGGGGACAGATCTCAGACACACAAACACACAGTTTATAGGTTGGGATTGAACCTGGTTTCTGGAGGCAGACTGATGGAATAGCTGGTGCTTGGGGAGAGGGGATCCCATGCAGACAGGGGAAGGTGATTCGGCTGAGCCCACATACCTGGCCCCACAAAGGGCGGCGGCGGTCCCACGTTGGGAGGCATAACCGTGGCAGCAGCTGCAGCTCGCGCCTCCAGGCTCTGCTGTACCTGCAGAGAGACAAGATCATACCTGGTTACCCACCGGTACAGACGGGACACCAGAGAGAGCGAAACCATGCCTGGTTATCCACCAGTACAGACTGGACACCAGACAGAGTGAGACCATCCTTCGGTTAGGGGAGTGTAAATTGAGCGGGCGTAGGTTAAAGATGAGAAGGAAAAGATATAAAAGGGACCTGAGCAGTAAAGGTTTACTCTAAAATAAAGCAGTAAATGGTGCAAACACACGTCAGGTGAGGCAGTGTCTTTGTGCGGAGAAACAGTTAAAGTCTCACATCTCAGGTATAAACAAATTTCTGAAAACAATCGAAGTCTGTCAGGGAGAAATGGAGTTGATGTTTCGGCAGTTAATGTTTTTGACCTTTTCCCTATAACATTGACATTTCCTCCCTCCCCACAGCTGCTGCCTGACCTGTCGAGTGTTTCCAGCATTTTATGTTGCATTTTAGACCCGAATCATTCACTCCTTCTCTCCCCAGAAACTGCCTGACCCGCTGAGTATTTTTAGCATTATTCTCGTAAACAGTTTTGATCAAAACGAAGCGAAGAACACTGATTGTTTGATGACCACGTGATGAGGGAGGGTAGGTATGAATGGCCTTCACAAGCCACAGGTGACAGCATCTTGAATGCTCCCTCACAGCCAACACGCACGTGAGCCTGCTCACACCCACCCCAGTCCCGGCCCCTGCCCGCCTCACCTGCCGGTAGGTGTTGGTTCCAATGATCGGGCGAGCGACAGGAACCGGTATCATTGCCACAGGCACGCTTTCCGAAGCTGTTGTGGCTGCAGGCGGGTTGGCGACCGGGGCCCCGAGCACCTCTTGTTCAAAGCTGTGGGGGTGAGGAGGGGAGAATCAGTGCGGCTACACCTCCAGAACAAAGGACAACGCAGCAGAGGAATGGGCCCTTCCTTTCTGACCACACGATACCAGTGGACTCTGCCCGATACGGATCTACTTATCCTGACTGCTCACAACACAGTGTGGTCCAGCAAACTGAACGTGCAGGGACAGACGGAGGTTAAGGAGGTTGGGCTTGTCACTGAACACTAACAAACTTATACAGGTGGACTACTGGTTGTTTCACGGTCTGGCGCAGCAATACCAGAAGCTGCAGTTAGTAGTGGACTCAGCCCAATGAATCGGGGCACATCCCTCCCAATCATCCACAGGATCCCCAGCTTCCAGGCCACGCCACCTTCTCACAGCTCCCATCAGGCAGGAGATACAGACGCCTGAAGTCCCACACCACCAGGTTCAGGAACAGCTACTTCCCTTCAACAATTCGGTTCTTGAACCAATCAGCACAACCCTAATCAGTATCTCAGTATAGCAACACCAGGACCACTTTGCACTACATATAACCATATAACAATTACAGCACGGAAAAGGCCATCTCGGCCCTTCTAGTCCGTGCCAAACGCTTACTCTCACCTAGTCCCACCGACCCGCACTCAGCCCATAACCCTCCATTCCTTTCTTGTCCATATAGCTATCCAATTTTACTTTAAATGACAATATTGAACCTGCCTCAACCACTTCTGCTGGAAGCTCGTTCCACACAGCTACCACTCTCTGAGTAAAGAAGTTCCCCTTCATGTTACCCCTAAACTTTTGCCCCTTAACTCTCAACTCATGTCCTCTTGTTTGAATCTCCCTCACTCTCAATGGAAAAAGCCTATCCACGTCAACTCTATCTATCCCCCTCATAATTTTAAATACCTCTATCAAGTCCCCCCTCAACCTTCTACATTCCAAAGAATAAAGACCCAACTTGTTCAACCTTTCTCTGTAACTTAGGTGATGAAACCCAGGTAACATTCTAGTAAATCTTCTCTGTACTCTCTCTATTTTGTTGACATCTTTCCTATAATTCGGTGACCAGAACTGTACACAATACTCCAAAATTGGCCTTACCAATGCCTTGTACAATTTTAACATTACATCCCAACTCCTATACTCAATGCTCTGATTTATAAAGGCCAGCATACCAAAAGCTTTCTTCACCACCCTATCCACATGAGATTCCACCTTCAGGGAACTATGAACCATTATTCCTAGATCCCTCTGTTCTACTGCATTCTTCAATGCCCTACCATTTATCATGTATGTCCTTTTTTGATTAGTCCTACCAAAATATAGCATCTCACATTTATCAGCATTAAACGCCATCTGCCATCTTTTAGCCCACTCTTCTAAGTGGTCTAAATCTCTCTGCAAGCTTTGAAAACCTACTTCATTATCCACAACGCCACCTATCTTAGTATCATCTGCATACTTACTAATCCAATTTACCACCCCATCATCCAGATCACTAATGTATATGACAAACAACATTGGACCCAGTACAGATCCCTGAGGCACACCACTAGTCACCGGCCTCCAACCTGACAAACAGTTATCCACCACGACTCTCTGGCGTCTCTCATCCAGCCACTGCTGAATCCATTTTACTACTTCAATATTAATACCTAACGATTGAACCTTCCTAACTAACCTTCCGTGTGGAACCTTGTCAAAGGCCTTACTGAAGTCCATATAGACAACATCCACCGCTTTACCCTTGTCAACTTTCCTAGTAACCTCTTCAAAAAATTCAATAAGATTTGTCAAACATGACCTTTCATGCACAAATCCATGTTGACTGTTCCTAATCAGACCATGTCTATCCAGATGATTATATATACCATCTCTAAGAATACTTTCCATCAATTTACCCACCACTGACGTCAAACTCATTGGCCGATAATTGCTAGGTTTACTCTTAGAACCCTTTTTAAACAATGGAACCACATGAGCAATATGCCAATCCTCCGGCACCATCCCCGTTCCTAATGACATTTGAAATATTTCTGTCAGAGCCCCTGCTGTTTCCACACTAACTTCCCTCAAGGTCCTAGGGAATATCCTGTCAGGACCCGGAGATTTATCCACTTTTATATTCCTTAAAAGCGCCAGTAGTTCCTCTTCTTTAATCATCATAGTTTCCATAACTTCCCTGCATTGACTGATATTTATAATGGCATTCTTTCTTGTAAAAATTGAGCACAATTCATATTTAATTTATGTTTTTCTTGCGAATGTTGTTGTCTGTTACTCAGGGTTCAGGCAGGTGGGGCCTGTCAACCTTGGACGGCAGCCCGCCTAGAAAGGAAACTCTGATTTTAAACCTCCACTGCCATGTGCCATGGGAAAGGCTTCGTGAGTGAACTCCTCCAAGGAAGAAATCCAGAGCCGGGGTCCCTAAGACAGTTTGATATTGTTTACAACTTCACTCTGGCAACCGCTGCGACAACACTGGTGCCAAGCTGTATCGGCGCTAGCCTTTCTCTTGGACTACATCAGTGATGTGGAGAGGGGGAACCCACTGCACGGGCAACAGCCGGTTTTTCAAATCTTCGCCCAGAAGAGGACACAGTCCACCAGAGGCACGAACCCATGATCCCCTGGGACCGACAACTGCCTACGACAGGGAAACTCAGGGACTTAATTATAAGTCTGAAGAGATTCGGCAAGTAACCAAAGACTCTAGCAAATTTCTACAGACGTACAGCGGAGAGCCTCCTGACTGGCTGCTTCACTGCCTGGTGTTTACGCTCCAATGCACGGGATCGCAAGAGGCTGCCAGACTCAGCCAGTACTGTCACGGCACAACCCTCCCCATCCTCGAGGGCTTCTTCAAGAGGCCATGCCTCAAGAAGGCACATCCTTCATTAAGACCCCTCACCGTCCGAGGCATGCCCTCTTCTTGTTACTGCCATCAGGGGAGGAGGTACAGGAGTTATGAAGACCTGCACTCAACGATTCAGGAACAGCTTCTCCCCGTCCGTCATCAGATTTCTGATTGGTCCATAAACCCATGAATACTAACTTATTATTGTTACTGTACAGTTTTCCCTCTATGGACTCTGTCTATACTTCTCAATGCCTTGAAAGCAGCCAGCACCTAAGCTCCCACCCATGCCAGACATTCTCTCTTCTCTCCCCCGCCCCCCAAATCAGGCAGACGATACAGAAGCCTTAAGGCACACCACCAGATCTCTACCCTGCAGTTTCGAACGAACCTCTTATACGATAAGATAGGTTCATGACCTCACAATCTATCTTGTTATGATCCTGCACCTTATTGTTTACCTGCACTGCAGTTTCTCGGTAACTTTTACACTTTATTCTGAATTACTGTATTACTATTTACCTTGCTGTACCTCAATGCACTGTGTAATAGTCTAATCTGTATGAACTGTATGCAAGACAAACTTCTCACTGCATGTGACAATAGTAAAGCAATTCCAATACATTCATGTGTCTAGGAGCGTTTTGAACAGCCCTGCCCACCACCCTCTGGTCTCGGCTGGGGTGTGAGGGTGAAACAGCGGCAGGGGCCCGGAAAGTGGCGGGCTTCGGTTTGCCTCCCCTCTCGGTGCCGGGTTCGTCCCCACGTCGATACGGGTTGGCCCGAGTTCTCCCCACTCACAGCGCCATCTCCGCCTCCATCTCCTTCATCTTCTCCTCGCCGATCTTCCTGGGCGCGGTAGCCGCCATCATGGCTCCGCTCTCGCCGCCGCCGCCGACGGTCACACAGCCCCGGTCCGCGGGGCCCTCGGCCTACTGCCGCCCGCCAGCAAGCTGGGCCGACCACCGCTCCGCGTCCTTCCGGCACGGCGCCGCGCCCTCTGCCGCCTGGAGGACCCGCAGCTCTGCCTCTGCCGGCCCGGAGATCCCGCCGCTACGCCCTCTGCCGCCTGGAGGACCCGCAGCTCTGCCTCTCCCGGCCCGGAGGTCCCGCCGCTACGCCCTCTGCCGCCTGGAGGACATGCCCCAATTTATAGAAAAGAAAGTTATAGGAAAAATACAGCTCTGAAACAGGCCACTCAGCCCATCTAGTCTGTGGCTATCGAACTGCACCGGGACCATAGCCCTCCATAAGGCCTACCATTCAAACTTCTCTTTTAAACATTGAAATCAAGCTGGCTTGCTCCACTTGCGCTGGCAGCTCGTTCCACACTGTAATCACCCTCTGAGTGAAGAAGTTTCCCCTCGTGTTCCCCTTAAGCTTTTCACCTTTCACTGTTAACCTATGAGCTCTAACTGCAGTCCCATCCAACCTCAGTGGAAAAGCCTGCTTGCATTTACCCTCTCTATACCCCTCATAATTTTTTATACCTCTATCAAATCTCCCCTCATTTGTCTACATCCCATGGACATAACTTATTCAATCTTTCCCTATAACTCAGGTCCTCTATACCTAGCAAAATCCTTATATATTTTCTGTGTACACTTTCTCACCTTATCTACATCTTTCCTGTAAATAGGTAACCAAAGCCGCTCACATTACTCCAAATTAGGCCTTATTCAACTTCAACATGACATTCCATATCCTGTACTTAATACTTTGATTTATGAAGGTCAATGTGAGAAAAGTATTCCTAGATCCCTTTGTTCTACAGCACTCCTCAGTGCCCTACCATTCACTGTGTGAGACCTACCCTGGTTGGTCCTACCAAAGTGCAACGCCTCACACTTGTCTGCATTAAGTTCAATTTGTCATTTTTCCAGCTGGTCCAAATTGCACTACAAGCTCTGATAGAGTTCCTCACCGTCCATTACACCCCCAAAGTTGGTGTCATCTGCAAATATACTGATCTATTTTGCCACATTATCATCCAGATCGTTGATATAGATGACAAACAACAATGGGTCCAGCAACGATCCCTGTGGCACTCTACCAGTCATACAGGCAACCATCTACTACCAGTCTCTAGCTCTGCCCACAGGTGTCTAATCCAATTTACTACCTCATCTTGAATGCCAAGTGACTGAACTTTCTTGTTCAAACGCCCATGTGGGACCTTGCTAAAGTCCGTGTAGACAACATCCACTGCCTTGCCTTCATCAACTTCCCTGGTAACTTCCTCAAAAAACTCTATAGCATTTGTTAGCCAAGACCTACCACACACAAAGCTTTCTGAATACTTTTGGGTGTATCTTATGGATTTGGGCTGCTGATCATGAAAATCACCATGAAATTTCACTATCACACACCATTTCTTTTAAATCACCTATATTTGTTATTTCAATTCATAACTCAAGTCAGAATAACTAATGGCAAAATTAACAAAGCCACTTTGTTGTTCTACAAATCAAGCAGGTCATGAATGATAGACCTTTTAGTGGGACTGGAGAAAATCGCATGAAAGGCATCCAAGGATGTTGTTGAAATTTTTCTTGGCAACTACAGAGCAACAAACTATGTGCAGCTTTGACGGCATGCTCAAGCATACAAAACCATGAAGCGCAACGTGTCACTAAAGATTCATTTTCCGTATTCCCATGTAGACTTCTTCCCTGCAAATCTTGGCACTGTTAGTGACGAGCATGGTGAAAGGTTGCAGTCATGGAGAAATGGTATCAGGGCGACTGGAATCCATCAATGCTGGCTGATCATTGTTGGACACTTAAGGGAGAAGCTTCAGACACTGAGCACAAATGAAAATCATCAACATAACATGTTTAACTTATTTCAACTATTGCAAAGTGTTAGGACCATTATCCAACTAGATGCACTATATTCAATAAAAGTTAATTTCTTGTTTCTCCAAATTTCTATGTGATACAAGTAGTCTGAAATTATATTTGTGTTCAGCTTCAAGGGTCTATCATAAACAAAAATTTCTGGGGAAGCAACATTTTTGAAAAACTTGTTGTCCAGTATAATTAATCTCATGGAATATACACAGTATCCCATCATTAATTAATACCGTGAAACGCCCTATTATTCTTGACACTTGCTCAAAAATTGCTTTGTGTTAATCTGTCTAAACTTGGATTTTTGTATGCCAGGTTACTGTTTACCTGGGCCACCCTGGCATCAGTCCCGATGCCCCTTCAAAGCTGTTCCCGTTTCTGCCTCTCTCGCCTCTTCTGGTCGGTCATTCCAGACACCATCCTGGCTCTGTGTTAAAAACACACTCCTGTTTGCATCATCATTGCTGAGGGTCAAGAGGGTTGATAGCTTCAAGCCTTTAGGTGACCTGGTCCAACCATATAGACGTCACGGCCCAAGAAAACTCACCAACACCTTTACCTTCTCAGGAGGTTGAAGAAATTTGGCGTGGCACCGTGGACACTCACCAATCTTTACAGAAGCACCGTAGAAAGCATCCTGTCCAGATGCATCGCTGTCTGGTACGGCAACTGCTCCACCCGTGACCGCAAGAAACTGCAGGGAGCTGTGGACACAGTTCAGCACAATACAGAAATCAGCCTCCCCTCCACAGACTCTTTCTACACTCCCCACTGCCTCAGTAAAGTGGCCAACATAATCAAAGACCCCCACCCACCTGGACATTCTCTCTTCCCCCCTCTCCCATTGGGCAGATGATGCACAACCCTGAAAGCACGTACCAGTACGCTCAGGGAGAGCTTCCATAACACCACTGAATGGCCACCTAGTACAATAAGTTGGACTCTTCACCTCACAGTCTATCTTATCATGATTTTGCACCTTATTGACTACCTGCTTTGTAGCAGTTACACTTCATTCTGCATTGTTATTGTTTTACCTCAAAGCACTGTGTAATAATCTGATCTGTATGAACAGTGAGCAAGACAAACTTTTCACTGCACATGAGAATAATAAACCAATTTATTGCTCAGGTCTTATTTAAGTCTCCTCGCTTGCACCTTCAATTCATGCCCGTCTTTTCTAAACAACCCTATCGCAGACCTTTTAACCTCTTATTCTACTTCCAGGTCCCTCAGGTCGGCTGACTTGGGGCTTCTAGCGGTCCCGCGATCTAAATTTAAGTTCAGAAGTGACTGTGCCTTTGCTGTTGTAGCCCCTAGACTGTGGAACAGCATTCCCCTCCCTATCAGATCTGCCCCCTCCATTGAATCCAGGCTCAAAACTTACCTTTATTCACTAGCGTTTGAATCTTCCTGATGTGGCTGATTTTTGGCTTGTGCCTGGGCTCATGTGTTGTTTATTTTGTGCCTATAAGCTGTTTATATCTGTGTTTCTTGCATTTGTGATTTTAGTTACCTGCTATGGTTTGTACAGCACTTTGGTCAATGTGGGTTGCTTTTAGATGTGCTTTATAAATAAATTTGACTTGACTTGACTATCATCATGAACTACACTGCATCTTCCGAATGCCTCCCATGATCTTAAGGTCACCTCTCATCCTCACGCACTCCTGGGAAAACATTCCCAGTCTCTCTTCATAACCCAGGCTCACTAACTTCTGGAAGGAGGGCAGAGCACTTACTCCCATATTCACCGAGGGTGCTGAGGTCGAGTGCGTTGATCATCACCAGGCACCTGTCCTGGTCCAAGCATGGATATGTCACGACAAAGAACGCACATCAGTACCTCTGTTTCCTCAGGAGGATAAAGAGATCCGCCGTGACCCTGTTGAATCTTTATCGATGCACCAGGGCAAGTACCCTATCAGCTTGACATGGTACTGCTCTGTCCGTGGCCAGATGAGGAGGAGAGGTAAGAAACCAGAGGGAGGAATAGAAGAGGAGGGAAGGGGGAGGGGACAGGAAAAAAAGAGAAAAAACATGACCATTGATGTTCATGATGTCAGGTTGGAGGCTTCCCAGACAGATTATGAGGTTACTTCTCCACCCCGAAAACGGCTTCATCACGGCAAAAGAGGAGTCCATGAAGGGGAACGGCCACCAGGAAATTCTGCTCTTGGAGCACAGAGTGGAGGTGCTAGATTGATGGGTTCCCCCGATTTGCGTCGAGGGTCAACAATGCAGAAGAGGTTGCATCTGGAGCACCGGATAACCCCAAAAGATTTGGAGGTGAAGTATTGCCTCACCTGGAAGGACTGAATGGAGATGAGTGGGCAGGTGTAGCATTTCTATCGCTGGCAGGGATACATGTCAGGAGGGAGATTAGTGGGGAGGGATGGGTAGACAAGTGAATCACGGATGGAGCATTTCCTATGGAAAGTTGGAGCGTGGATGGGAGGGTGGGGAAGTAAAGATGTGTTTGGGTGGTAGGATCCCGGTGAAGATGGCAGAAGTTGCAAAGAACGATGTTTTAGACGCAAGAGCTCATGTGGTGGTAGGGAAGACAAGAGGAACTATCCTTGTTAAGGCAGTGGGAAGAAGATGACACCGTGGATGTCTGGGAAACAGAGGAGATACAGGTGAGGGCACCATCACTGGTGGAGGAGGGGAAACTTTGTTCTTTGAAGAATGACTTCTTTGATGTCCTGAATAGGGAAGCCTCATCCTGGGATCTTAGTGGAGATGAAGGAACTATGAAACTAAGAAAAGGGAGAAGTCTTTTTACAGGAGACAAGGTGGCAAGAGGTAGAGTCAAGATGGCCATGGGAATCGGTAGGGTTATAAAAGATGGGTAACATCTGATGGCAAATGCGAAACAGACATAAAAGCAAGAATAGCAATGGCAAGAACAACATTTACAAAAATGACAAACAACCTAACGAACAAGAACATAGCAATTGGCATCCGCCTTAGAACTCTCAGCTGCTACATTCTTCCTATGGCTGCGAGTCATGGACCATCACAAGTGCAATGGGAAAAAGAATCAATGTAGCAGAGATGTGGTTCCTCAGAAGAATGCTATGCATATCATATATGAACAGGATAACCAATGAAGAAGTTCTACAGAGAACAAAAACAGAACGTACATTACTTAAAAAAAATCAGAAAACAGCAATCAAAATTCCTTGGACACATCATGTGAAGAGAGACATTAGAACATTTAGTTACAACTGGAAAGCTGGAAGGAAAAAGAAGCAGAGGCAGACAGAGAATGAAAATGATAGATGGAATAACATCGTGGTTAGAAACAGTGGAGGCAACAACTACAATTCGGAGGGTCAGGGACTGTGATGGATGGAGAGGCATGATCGCCCACGCCGAAGGGCAAGGCACCTGAGTGAATGATAAAAGATGTAGGTAGACAGCTTGTCTCCAGAGACGAAGACAGAGAATCTACAGAACCTCTTGTGTTTCAGAAACTATTGAGAGTTGTGGACAGAGCTCAGCAAATCAGAATCATTATCACTGACGTAATCATGAAATGTGTTCCTGTGTGGCAGCAGTAAGGTGCGAAAGACTAAAAAAAACTGCTAGTTGTAACAAAATAAATAAGTAGTACAAAACTAGAGCAGAATAGTGAGATGGTGTTCATGGACCATTTAGATGGTGGAGGAGGAGAAGCTGTTCCTAGTGTTGAGTGTTGGTCTTCAGGCTCCCCCTGGTGGTAGTAATGAGAAGAGGCATGTTTCAGATGGTAAGAGTACTTAGTGAGAGAAGCCACCTCCTTGTGGCAAATCTTTTTGAAGATGTCTTCAACGGTGGGAAGGGTCATTCCATGATGAAGCTGGCCAAGTTTGCAATCCTCTGCAGACTCTTTCAAGTCCGAGTTCAAGTTCATTCAACCACACACATGCGCACTGCCAAATGGAACAGTGTTCTTCCAGACAAGGCTGAACAACAGAGTACATAGAACTCACACACGTCACGCATAAAGTCACCACAAATAAATTAACAAATGATAAGCCACATTCACGACACAAGTTAAAAAGTAAACAGTAGAACACTACTGGCACTTCATCCGTGTTGAGAGCTGGGTGGTGGCAGGCAGCTCAGCGGCCTGGGGGAAAGGAGCTGTTTTCCATCTGAAAAGTTCTTGTCCTGATGCATGGGTCCACAGTCCCCTTGGCTAATGGTAAGGCTCCATGGCACAAAACAGGTTCAAAGGTTTCAAGGGTACATTTAATGTCAGAGAAATGTTTACAATATACATCCTGAAATTCTTTTTCTTCACAACTATCCATGAAAACAGAGGATGTACCCCAAAGAATGAATGACAGTTAAATATTAGAACCCCAAAGCCCCCTCCCACACAGCAAAGAGATCCCCCCTCCACAGCAGCAAAAAAAAGCATCAGCGCCTCCCCCCCACCGAGCACTTAAGCATGCAGCACAGCATCAATAAAGACAAAGACGCAGTACTCCAAAGACTACTCATTCACCCGGTATTCAACATACCACAGGCTCTCTCTCTCCCTAATAAGAGAGAAAGGGGTGTCCCCATTTCACAGCAAGAAGGGAGACACAGCAAACAACTCGCTGGTTTACGATGTTAAAAGTCTGTTGCGTCGCTTTTTCCGAGCGCTATGCCCAAAGAACTCAGGTCTCTGGGCACACAGCCAGCAGCCAGCTCATTGCTTTCGATCTTCTGTGTACTCCCACAACACAGCAGGCAGCGGCACCAACCCCAAGTCTGCCCACCTTCAGAGCCACGAAATCCCGGAACCCGGAAGGCGCGCTAGTCTTCTCGGCCGCGCCCTTGGTATATCAAATAGCGGCCAGTCGTGAGACCCCAAGAGCGGATCCCATTCCCACAAAGAACCAAAGTCAGTATGTCAGTGTCTTCAAAAGAACCCTGAAAGGGAAAAATAGAGATATTAAAGACAGAAATAGAGCTGTTTCCAAAGGTGCAAACAAAGGAGTTGCCGTTAGGCGCCATCATCTCCTAAACTCCAGCCCCGGGAACCCCTGTCCTAATGATACGGTACTTCCTGTCTGATGGTGTGAGGTCAACCTAATGCATTGGAGTCTCAATGCCGGGCTGTGATGCAACCAATCAAAATGCTCCCCTCTGTGCATCTGTGTAAGCTTGCAAATCTCTCGAAACTCCTGAAGGAATGTAGCCGCTGGTGTCCCTTGTGATGCACCAATACATTGGGTCCAGGATAGATTCGCTGAGATGTTGACACACAGGGACAAAGCAGCTCACCCTTTCCACCGCTAACCCTTCAATAAGGACCAGAGAGTATTACCAGTGCGGCCTCTTCTACATCGCTGAGACCGGACGCAGATTGGGGGACCACTTCGCCAAACACCTTCTTCCAGTCTGCCTGAATTTCCTGGTTGCCAGCCATTTTAATTCCCCCTCTCCATTCCCACACTGGCTTGTCTGTCCCCAGCCCCCTTCACTGCCATGGGACTTCATACTCTGTGTAGGCTGCAACTCAAAGTGATGAACACTGAAGGCAGACAGCACGTTGAGTATAAAAGTCAGGAAGTCACCTCACAGCTGAATAAAACTTTGGTTTGACCACACTGTCCTATTCACTTGGAAGACCGTGTTTAGTCTGGTTGCCCCATTACAGGAAGGGTGTGCAGGCTTTGGAGAGGGTGCAGAAGAGGTTTACCAGGATGCTGCCTGGATTAGAGGGTATGAGCTGTAAGGTGAGGTTGAACAAACTTGGGTTGTTTCCTCTGATGGAAGTTTATAAAATCATGAGAAGCACAGACAGAGCAGACAGGCAGTATCTTGAAATGTCTAATACCGAGTACGTACATTTAACGGGAGAAGGGGAAAGGTTAGAAGAGGTGTGCTGGGCAAGTCTTTTTTTCCCCACGCAGTTTTTGAACAGCAGCCAATCAGCGATTGGGAGCGTGAGAAGATGTAGCTCACTCAGGATCGCTGATTGAGTACATAAAGCATTGAATCATGGGAATTTAGCATTTGAACAGTGGCCAATCAGTGATCCGGATTGATTGGCAAGAACAAATTAAAATAAGGCCGGGCCAAGTGGAGCGGCCATTGACAGAGTGGACAGTGTCAGAGTGGTTATTCGAGGCTTGAGTGACAGAAGGCATAAAGGCCATAAGTAGATTTTTTCCCCTCAGTTTATTTATTGTATTTCCTTCTTTCTATTTGCACAGTTAGAGCAGCAGAGAAGCCAGGCAGGATAGTTGAATGCCCCTCTTGTGGGATGTGGGACAGATGTTCCTGAAAACTACACTGGCAAGAAGTCTATCCCATTGCAGCTTCCAACAGGCTGTCTTAAGAGTTGGAGCTGGAACTGGAAATAGGAAGATCATTCGGCAGGATGAGCAGGTGATAGATAGGACATAGAGAGAGGTAATTACACCCAAGGCGCAGGACACAGAAGACTGGATGAGAGTCAGGAAGGGAAAAGGGATCAAGGGGCCAGTGCAGAGTTCCCCTGTGGCAATCCCCCTCAACAACAGGTACACTACTTTGGATACTGTTGAGGAGAATCACCTCGTTGACCACGTAGCGGTCAAGTCCCTGACACTGAGTCTAACTCTGTGACTCAGGTGGGAAAGGCAGAGGAGAGACGAGCTATGGTGCTGGAGGATTCATTAGTCAGGAGAACAGAAAGGAGGTTCTGTTGGTGAGAATGAGATTGCTGAGTGGTATGTCATCTCCCAGGTGCCAGGGCCTGGGACATCTTGGATCGAGTCCTCAGCATTCTTAAGTGAGTGGGTGAGCAGCCAGAGGTCGTGGTCCATGTGGGTAACAGTGACATACTGTAGGTAGGAAGAGTGTTGAGGTTCTGCAAAGTGAGTTCTGAGAGTTAGGTGCTGAGTTAAAGGACAGGACCTCCAGGTCTGTGATTTCAGGATTGCTACCCGTGCCATGTGCTAGTGAGACCAGAAACAGGAAGATCATACAGTTTAACACGTGGTTAAGTATTTGCTTTTGAAGGGAGAGCATCAGATTTCTGGATCGTTGGGCTCTCTTCCAGGGAAGATGGGGTCTGTATAGAAGAGATGGTTTGCACCTGAACTGGAGGGGGACTAATATCCTAGTGGGAAGGTTTGCTAATACTGCACAGGGATGGGGGGGGGGGTGTTAAACTAGTTTGCATGGTGATGGGAACCAGAGTGTCCTAACGGATATTGGAGAGGTTGTGGAGAGAGATGTTGTTAAGATCCCAAAGTCAGAGATCTTGACAAAATCAAGAAGTTGAGCATTGTGCGACTAACGTTCTGATCTGCTTATCTTTCAATGCAAGAAGTATTGTAGGAAAGGCAGATGAACTCAGCACATGAATCAACACAGGGAACTATGGTATTGTAGCCATTATTGAGACTTGGTTGCAAGAGGGGCAGGACTGGCAGTTCAGTGTTCTGATGTTCATCATGAGGAGCACCATCAGAGTTTGCAGTGGGATCTAGACCAGCTGGAAAATGGCAGATGGAATTTAATGCAGACAAGTGTAAAGTTTTACACTTTGGAAGAACCAGCCAGGGTAGTTCTTACACAGTGAATGCAGGACAACAAAGGGACCTGGGAATACAGGTTCATAATTCCTTGAAAGTGGCATCAGAGGTAGATAGGGTCATGAAGAAAGCTTTTGGCACATTGACCTTTATAAATCAATGTAGTGAGTACAGGAGATGGGATGTTATGTTGAAGTCGTATAAGACATTGGTGAGGCCCAATATGGAGTTTTGGTCACCTACCTACAGGAAAGATGTAAATAAGTTTGAAAGAGTGCAGAGAAAATTTACAAGGATGTTGCCAGGACTGGAGGACCAGAGTTATAAGGAAAGATTGAATAGGTTAGGTCCTTAATTCTTGGAAAGTAGAAGATTGAGGGGAGATTTGACAGAAGTATACAAAATTATGAGGGGTAGAGACAGGGTAAATGCAAGCAGGCTTTTACTGCTGAGGGTGGGTGGGGCTACAACCAGGAGTCATGGGTTAAGGGTGAAAGCTAAAGTGTTTAAGGGGAACGTGAGGGGAAACTTCTTCACCATGAGGGTCATCATGAAGATGTGGAATGAGCTGCCAGTGCAGGTGGTGCATGTGAGCTCGATTTCAATGTTCAAGAGAAGCTTGGATAGGTACATGGACAGTAGGGGTATGGTCTGGGTGCAAGTCAAAGGGACTATGCAGGTTAAATGGTTCAGCAAGGACTAGACGGGCCAGAGGGCCTGTTTCTGTGCTGTACTCTTCTAAGGCTCTAGAGAATGATGCATCTGTGTGGGACCTGTCCCACAGTGAGCGTCAGTGTTTGTGTGGGTGTGGCTGGTTTCTTTTCCTGCAGAGAGTGCAGGTTTAAGGTGAGAGAGGAGATAGTTGAAAGGAGATGTGAGGGGCAAGTTTTTTTACACAGAGAGTGGTGGATGCCTGGAGTGTGCTGGCAGGGCTGGTGGTGGAGGCAGATATGATAAGGGTGTTTAACAGGCTCTTTGGTACATGGATGTGCAGAGACAGAAGGGATAGGGATCATTCGCAGGGAGATGCGATCAGTGAGATTGACATTGTGGTCAGCAGAAACATGACAGGCTGAAGGGCCTGTTGCTGGGCTGTCCAGTGCGGGACTTGTGTTATGATCATCCACAGAGTGTGAAACCAGTAATGTGTAAGTCACCGGGTCACCTTGGGCACCCTGTAGATTAGTGAATGAACGAGGGATTGGATCAGATATGGTATCGGCCTGATATTGTTTGGTTCCTAACTATTCGATTAAGGCAGAGAGCAAACAGAATCTCAATAATGCTTATCAGGAACACGCCAGCCAGAGGTGCACGTGACAGGCCCGGGAGGTTGGTGCCAGAGGCAGTGACCTCCAGGAGGAGGCAGGGACACCAGTTCTGTGGGACAGGACCATGGCTGTCAGCAAAGGAGGTCCCTGACCATCAAACTCTCTAGACCATACACCCTCCTCTTCTTTGTGATCCCCTCTGGACCATACACCCCTCTCTGTCTTTGTGACACTGTCTGGCCCCTAGAACCCTCCCATTCTCTGTGACCCCTCTGGACCATACACCCCTGTTCCTCTCTGTGATCCCCTTCAGACCCTGAACCCCTCCCTGTGACACCATCCTGCCCTGCACTTCTCTACAACTTTATGATGCCATCTGGCCCCTAATCCCATCCTTGTCTCTCTAAACCCCTCTGGCCCCTACAAACTCCCCCAGGGATGTTAGTCCATACTCACATATAGAATTACACGTATATATATTACTTGCACAGATATAAGTTTCTCTGACTGGCAGGAAGCATTCTGGGAATAAAGGGGCCTTTACTGGTTTGCTTCCAGTAACTAATGGTGTTCCACAGGGTTTGGTGTTGGGTCTGCTTCTTTTCTGTTATATATCAATGACTTGGATGATGGAATTGATGGCTTTGAAGCCAAGTTTGTAGACAATACAAAGATAGGTGGAGGGCTAAGTAGTGTTGAGGAAGCAGGGAATCTACAGAAGGACTTAGACAGATTAGGAGAATGGGCGAAGTAGCAAATGGAATATATTGTAGGGAAGTGTATGGTCACGCACTTTGGAAGAAGAACTAAAGACGTAGACTATTTCCTACTTGGGTAAAAAATCAGAAATCAGAGGTGCAAAGGGACTTGGGTGTCACTAAAGGTTTACTTGCAGGTTGAGTCAGTGGTAAAGAAGGCAAATGCAATGTTAGCATTCATTTTAAGATGATCAAAATATAAAAGCAAGGATGTAACGCTGAGGAATAATAAGCCACTGGTCAGACTACACTTGAAACATTGTGAGCAGTTTTGGACTCTGAAGAAAGGATGTGCTTGCATTGGAGAGGGTGCAGAAGAGGTTCATGAGGATGATTCAGGAATGAAAGGGTTAATGTATGAGGAGTACTTGATGGCTCTGGGTCTGTACTTGCTGGAGTTGAGAAGAATGAGGGGGATCGCATTGAAATTTATTGAATATTGAAAGGCCTAGGTAGAGTGGATGTGGAGAGGATGTTTCATATAGTGGAAGAGTCTAGGACCAGAGGGCACAGACTCAGAATAGCGGAACGTCCATTGAGAACAGAGATGAGGAGGAATTTCTTTAGCCAGAGGGTGGTGAATCTGTGGAATTCATTACCATAAATGGCTGTAGAGACCAAGTCATTTGATATACAGTATTTAAAGTGGGGGTTAATAGGTTCTTAATTAGTAAGGCTTCAAGGTAATGGGGAGAAGGCAGGAGAATGGGGTTGAGTGGGATAATAAGTCAGGCCATGATAGATGGAATGGTGGGGCAGATTCGATGGGCTGAATGGCCTAATTCTGCTCGTATGTCTTATGTTTTCATATAAACCCCCAAACCCCTGGATTAGATCCCAGCCTGTAACCCAGCTCTGGAGATCTGCTATTCTACATGTAACCCCCGAACCCCTGGATTAGATCCCAGCCTGTAACCCACCTCTGGAGATCTGTTATTCTATATGTAAACCCCCGAACCCCTGGATTAGATCCCAGCCTGTAACCCACCTCTGAAAATCTGCTGTTCTATATGTAAACCCCGAACCCCTGGATTAGATCCCAGCCTGTAACCCACCTCTGAAGATCTGCTATTCCATATGTAAACCCCCGAACCCCTGGATTAGATCCCAGCCTGTAACCCAGCTCTGAAGATCTGCTATTCTATATGTAAACCCCGAACCCCTGGATTAGATCCCAGCCTGTAACCCAGCTCTGGAGATCTGCTATTCTATATGTAAACCCCGAACCCCTGGATTAGATCCCAGCCTGTAACCCACCTCTGAAAATCTGCTATTCTATATATAAACCCCCGAACCCCTGGATTAGATCCCAGCCTGTAACCCACCTCTGAAGATCTGCTATTCTATATGTAAACCCCCGAACCCCTGGATTAGATCCCAGCCTGTAACCTACTCCAGGAGTTCCGCTGGCGGTGAAGGAGTTAAGGCGCTGACCTTGTTCAGCGGTGAAGGTGGGCTGCCCGGAGCCGTGCGTCCGTGGGGAGGGGCCGGGACAGGTTCCGATAAGCCGCTATCAGACCTTCGTCACGGCCGGGTGACACTGACTACTGCACCGGCCAACACACCCCTCCCCTCCGGCGTGCTCCCCTCGGGGGCGGGTGGAAAGGGAGGTGATAAAGGGAGCCGCCAGCGCCTCGGGGCTGTTCTTGGCGAAAGTTCCCCGTAACGGTTGGAAAGGGATTTACAGTACCAGGAAACCAAACATCACACCATCCCACCAGCGCAACCATGGTTAAATCGGTAAGTGTACGGTTAACCAGCTCTGGACTCAGTCAAATCTTTCCGAATTAAAACTCGCCCAGGAGATATTCCGTTCCGACGAAGATCTCACTGTCCACCGTCCCCCCCCCCCACCCCACCCTGCATTCTGTCCCTTTAGTCAAACAGCGAGGAATCAGATCCTTCGGCCTGTTTGGTCTGTGCTAACCCTCTCCCTTTGAGGTAGAGCCACGCCGAGGGCTGTGAGGAGAAATGGTACAGTTGATGGCAGGATCCTCAGGGGCATTGACGTATAGGGGGGTCTCGGGATCCAAGAGCACCACTCCCTGAAAGTGGTCACACAGGTAGTCCAGACGCTAAAGAAGGATGTATGCGCACTGGATGTAAAAGCCGGGAGGTCCATGTTGCATCTGTGTTAAACAGCGGCAATGTCAAATCTGGAGTACTGTGGCCACCCCACTACAGGAAGGGCGTGGAGGCTTTGGATAGGGTACAGAAGAGGTTCACCAGGAGGCTGCCTGGATTAGAGGGCGTGAGTTGTAACGAGGAGTTGGAGAAACTTGGGTTGTTTTCTCTGGAATGGTGGGGTAGGGGGGGCGAAGAGAGAACTGAGAGGGGTTTATAACATTATGAGAGGCATAGGGAGGGTAGACAGAATCACAATGTCTAATACCAGAGGGTGTGCTGGGTGAGAGGGGACGGAGATGTGCAGGACAAGTTCTTTTTACACGGAGAGTGGCGGTGCCTGGAATGCGCTGTCAGGGGTGGCGGTGGAGGCAGATACGATGGAGGTGTTTATGAGGCTGTTGGAATACGCAGGGAGTGAAGGATATGTGTACTGTGTCGGCTGAAGGGACCAGTTTTATTTGGCATTGTGCTTGGCACAGACGTGGTTCCTGGGAGACGGGGGGGGGGTGGGGGAGCGAGAGGCTGGGTTGGAGACGGCGGGGGGAGTGGAGCGAGAGGCTGGGATGGAGACGGCGGGGGGAGTGGAGCGAGAGGCTGGGATGGAGACGGCGGGGGGAGTGGAGCGAGAGGCTGGGTTGGAGACGGGGGGGAGCGAGAGGCTGGGTTGGAGACGGGGGGAGCGAGAGGCTGGGTTGGAGACGGGGGGGGAGCGAGAGGCTGGGTTGGAGACGGGGGGGAGCGAGAGGCTGGGTTGGAGACGGGGGGAGCGAGAGGCTGGGTTGGAGACGGGGGGAGCGAGAGGCTGGGTTGGAGACGGCAGGGAGGAGTGAGAGGCTGGGTTGGAGACGGGAGGGAGGAGTGAGAGGCTGGGTTGGAGACGGGGGGAGAGGAGTGAGAGGCTGGGTTGGAGACGGGGGGAGAGGAGTGAGAGGCTGGGTTGGAGACTGGGGGAGAGGAGTGAGAGGTTGGGTTGGAGACGGGGGGAGAGAGATGCTGGGTTGGAGACGGGGGGGGAGTGAGAGGCTGGGTTGGAGACGGGGGGGAGCGAGAGGCTGGGTTGGAGACGGCAGGGAGGAGTGAGAGGCTGGGTTGGAGACGGGAGGGAGGAGTGAGAGGCTGGGTTGGAGACGGGGGGGAGGAGTAAAAGGCTGGATTGGAGACTGGGGGGAGGAGTGAGAGGCTGGGTTGGAGACGGGAGGGAGGAGTGAGAGGCTGGGTTGGAGACGGGGGGGAGCGAGAGGCTGGGTTGGAGACGGCAGGGAGGAGTGAGAGGCTGGGTTGGAGACGGGAGGGAGGAGTGAGAGGCTGGGTTGGAGACAGGGGGAGCGAGAGGCTGGGTTGGAGACGGCAGGGAGGAGTGAGAGGCTGGGTTGGAGACGGGAGGGAGGAGTGAGAGGCTGGGTTGGAGACGGGAGGGAGGAGTGAGAGGCTGGGTTGGAGACGGGGGGGAGGAGTAAGAGGCTGGATTGGAGATTGGGGGGAGGAGTGAGAGGCTGAGTTGGAGACGGTGGGGGGGAGCGAGAGGCTGGGTTGGAGACGGGGGGGAGAGAGAGGCTGGGTTGGAGACGGCAGGGAGGAGTGAGAGGCTGGGTTGGAGACGGCAGGGAGGAGTGAGAGGCTGGGTTGGAGACGGGAGGGAGGAGTGAGAGGCTGGGTTGGAGACGGGGGGGAGGAGTAAGAGGCTGGATTGGAGACTGGGGGGAGGAGTGAGAGGCTGGGTTGGAGACGGGAGGGAGGAGTGAGAGGCTGGGTTGGAGACGGGGGGGAGCGAGAGGCTGGGTTGGAGACGGCAGGGAGGAGTGAGAGGCTGGGTTGGAGACGGGAGGGAGGAGTGAGGGGCTGGGTTGGAGACGGGGGGGAGGAGTAAGAGGCTGGATTGGAGACTGGGGGAGGAGTGAGAGGCTGAGTTGGAGACGGTGGGGGGGAGCGAGAGGCTGGGTTGGAGACGGGGGGGAGGAGTAAGAGGCTGGATTGGAGACTGGGGGGAGGAGTGAGAGGCTGGGTTGGAGACGGGGGGGAGAGAGAGGCTGGGTTGGAGACGGGGGGAGCGAGATGCTGGGTTGGAGACGGGGGGGGAGTGAGAGGCTGGGTTGGGGACGAGGGGGAGGAGTGAGAGGCTGGGTTGGAGACGGGGGGGGAGGAGTGAGAGGTTGGGTTGGAGACGCGGGGAGCGGGAGGCTGGGTTGGCGGGGAGGAGTGAGAGGCTGGGTTGGAGGGGGATGGAGAAGGAATGTAGGAAAAGAGGGAGGAAGAGAGATTGTGTTGGGGGGAAAGAGACCGTGTAAGAGAGGGAACTGTCGGAGGCTCGGGGGGTGCGAGACAGACTGTGTTAGAGAGGGGGAGAGACGGGCGCTGCGTTAGAGGGGGAGAGAGGAAGAGAGGGATTGCGTTAGCGAGTGGAAGGGAGAGGGACAGTGTAACCCACAGACATCATCAGCCGAAAGCCCTGATCCCGTCCTGTACTGTTCTATCTTCTACGTTTTATATCTGATCGGAACCAGGCCTGTGATAGGCGGTGTTTGAGCTTTTCGGAGTCAGGAGTGTCCAATGAGAGCGGGAGTGGCGCAGTGGGCAGGGCGCTACTTTGCAAATCTATTCCGAAGATCAGAGTTTGATCTTGGCCTCGGGCATGTGCGAAAGAGATCCATCCCCAATCTTGGGGGTGCTGTACGGATCACACCCTACCCCTACAATTGGGAAGGAATACAATTGGAAAGGGGAAGTACAACGAGATCTAGGTGTCCTTGTTCATCAGTCACTGAAAGTAAGCATGCAGGTACAGCAGGCAGTGAAGAAAGCTAATGGCATGCTGGCCTTCATAACCAGGGGAATTGAGTACAAGAGCAAAGAGGTCCTTCTGCAGTTGTACAGGGCCCTGGTGAGACCACACCTGGAGTACTGTGTGCAGTTTTGGTCTCCAAATTTGAGGAAGGACATTCTTGCTATTGAGGGAGTGCAGCGTAGGTTCACGAGATTAATTCCCGGGATGGTGGGACTGTCATATGTTGAAAGATTAGAGCGACTGGGCTTGTGTACACTAGAATTTAGAAGGATGAGAGGGGATCTGATTGAAACATATAAGATTATTAAGGGATTGGACACATTGGAGGCAGGAAACATGTTCCTGCTGATGGGGGAGTCCAGAACCAGAGGCCACAGTTTAAGAATAAGGGGTAGACAATTTAGAACAGAGTTGAGGAAAAACTTTTTCACACAGAGGGTTGTGGTTCTGTGGAATGCACTGCCTCAGAAGGCAGTGGAGGCCAATCTCTGGATTCTTTCAAAAAAGAGTTAGATCGAGCTCTTAAAGATAGCGGAGTGAAGGGATATGGGGAGAAGGCAGGAAAAGGGTACTGGTCGTGGATGATCAGCCATGATCACAGTGAATGGCGGTGCTGGCTCAAAGGGCCGAATGGCCTACTCCTGCACCTATTGTCTATTTGAAATGTTAGTCAGTGGCAGGCCACAGTCCCTTCAGCCCAACTTGCTTGTGCTATCAATCCCAGCAATTTCTTAACAGTCACAGTCACTGAGTTTGTTTGTGATGCGCTCTGCGAGACTGTGTTCCAGGCACTCACCTCTCTCTGGGCTCCCGTTGAGCCCCTCTTTGCCCTCATGGTAGCATAGTAGCTTGCATAATTCTTTACTGTGCCAGCAATTCGAGTTCAGTACCACCGCTGTCTGTAAGGGGTTAGTACGTTCTCCCCGTGACCCATGTGCGTTTCTTCCGGGTGCTTCAGTGTCCTTCCAAAGTCCACCCTTCGGCCCAGGGAAACTGTCCCAGCCTGACCAGTCTCTCCTTATAACTCAAGGCTAGCGCCGCCCCCCCCCCCCCCACCCCGCCAGTCCCAGTAACATCCTCGTGAATCTTTCCTGCACCCTCCCCGGCTTCATGACATCCTTCATTGGAGACCATAATTGCACACAGTACTGCAAGTGCGGTTTCACTAATGCCTTGTACAGGTGTAACACAACGTCCCAACTCCTGTATTCAGTGCTCTGACTGATGAAGGCCAGGGTGTCAAACGCCACCTTCTCCGTCCTGTTTACCTGTATCACCACTTTCAGTGAACTACTTTTCTATACCACTCGGCGTCTCTGTTCTACAACTATCCATAACGTCCTACTGTTCACACTGTAAGTCCCGATCTGGGTTAAAACCTCAATTAGCTACCTGGCTTTGTGGGACTTCATTTAAACTTTATTCTTAATAAAATACATGTGTGTGAAGATAAACACAGTGCTAAACTTTTCGCATCCTTCATGTCATTTGAACAATCCAGGACAGTAGTTTGAACCATACATTGGCGCTAACGTAGCTCCCAGGGTAATCGTTTGAGGGGATTGTTGGTGAGATCCGGTGATCTGACTGTTAGCTCAGGTCTCCAGCGAGCCCTTGTCCCGCAGGACGTTCCGCACTGATCACTGCCTGATGGACTTGTCTTCAGAGATGTTTGCTTGGAAGATAAAGGACAGTGTGGCAGTGAACAGCGGACTCTTTGGCACAGCGCCACACCACCAGTGATCGGAGTTTCATACCTGCCGTTGCTTTGACACAGCGCCACAGTGCAACGCGATCACCGTTAGTGTGAGCCAACACCGCCAGTGCTCGGGGTTTAATAGCTGCCGTAGTTTGTGCATCCTCCCTGTGACTGTATGGGTTTCCTCCGGGCGCTCTGGTTTCCTCCCAGAGTCGAAAGACGTACGGGTTAGGGTTAGTAAGTTGAGGGGCGTGCTGTGCTCACACAGGAAGTGTGCCGGCATTTGTGGGCTGCCCACCGATTGTGTTGGTCGTTGATGCAACCAATGTCTTTCTCTGGATGTTTCCTTCTGCGGAAGGAGGGGGTGAGGAGGGAACACTGTGGGAGGGGGTGAGGAGGGAACACTGTGGGAGGGGCGGAGAGGAGGGAACACTGTGGGAGGGGCGGAGAGGAGGGAACACTGTGGGAGGGGCAGTGTGGAGGGAACACTGTGGGAGGGGGTGAGGAGGGAACACTGTGGGAGGGGCAGTGTGGAGGGAACACTGTGGGAGGGGGTGAGGAGGGAACACTGTGGGAGGGGCGGAGAGGAGGGAACACTGTGGGAGGGGCAGTGTGGAGGGAACACTGTGGGAGGGGGTGAGGAGGGAACACTGTGGGAGGGGCGGAGAGGAGGGAACACTGTGGGAGGGGCAGTGTGGAGGGAACACTGTGGGAGGGGGTGAGGAGGGAACACTGTGGGAGGGGGTGAGGAGGGAACACTGTGGGAGGGGCGGAGAGGAGGGAACACTGTGGGAGGGGCAGTGTGGAGGGAACACTGTGGGAGGGGGTGAGGAGGGAACACTGTGGGAGGGGCGGAGAGGAGGGAACACTGTGGGAGGGGCAGTGTGGAGGGAACACTGTGGGAGGGGGTGAGGAGGGAACACTGTGGGAGGGGCGGAGAGGAGGGAACACTGTGGGAGGGGCAGTATGGAGGGAACACTGTGGGAGGGGGTGAGGAGGGAACACTGTGGGAGGGGCGGAGAGGAGGGAACACTGTGGGAGGAGGTGAGGAGGGAACACTGTGGGAGGGGCGGTGAGGAGGGAACACTGTGGGAGGGGCGGTGAGGAGGGAACACTGTGGGAGGGGGTGAGGAGGGAACACTGTGGGAGGGGTGGAGAGGAGGGAACACTGTGGGACGGGCGGAGAGGAGGGAAAACTGTGGGAGGGGGTGAGGAGGGAACACTGTGGGAGGGGGTGAGGAGGGAACACTGTGGGAGGGGCGGAGAGGAGGGAACACTGTGGGAGGGGGTGAGGAGGGAACACTGTGGGAGGGGCGGTGAGGAGGGAACACTGTGGGAGGGGCGGAGAGGAGGGAACACTGTGGGAGGGGCGGTGAGGAGGGAACACTGTGGGAGGGGCGGAGAGGAGGGAACACTGTGGGACGGGCGGAGAGGAGGGAAAACTGTGGGAGGGGGTGAGGAGGGAACACTGTGGGAGGGGGTGAGGAGGGAACACTGTGGGAGGGGCGGAGAGGAGGGAACACTGTGGGAGGGGGTGAGGAGGGAACACTGTGGGAGGGGCGGAGAGGAGGGAACACTGTGGGAGGGGGTGAGGAGGGAACACTGTGGGAGGGGGTGAGGAGGGAACACTGTAGGAGGGGCGGTGAGGAGGGAACACTGTGGGAGGGGCGGAGAGGAGGGAACACTGTGGGAGGGGGTGAGGAGGGAACACTGTGGGAGGGGCGGAGAGGAGGGAACACTGTGGGACGGGCGGAGAGGAGGGAAAACTGTGGGAGGGGGTGAGGAGGGAACACTGTGGGAGGGGGTGAGGAGGGAACACTGTGGGAGGGGCGGAGAGGAGGGAACACTGTGGGAGGGGGTGAGGAGGGAACACTGTGGGAGGGGCGGTGAGGAGGGAACACTGTGGGAGGGGCGGAGAGGAGGGAACACTGTGGGAGGGGCGGTGAGGAGGGAACACTGTGGGAGGGGCGGAGAGGAGGGAACACTGTGGGACGGGCGGAGAGGAGGGAAAACTGTGGGAGGGGGTGAGGAGGGAACACTGTGGGAGGGGCGGAGAGGAGGGAACACTGTGGGAGGGGCGGTGAGGAGGGAACACTGTGGGAGGGGGTGAGGAGGGAACACTGTGGGAGGGGCGGAGAGGAGGGAACATTGTGGGAGGGGCGGTGAGGAGGGAACACTGTGGGAGGGGCGGAGAGGAGGGAACACTGTGGGAGGGGCGGTGAGGAGGGAACACTGTGGGAGGGGGTGAGGAGGGAACACTGTGGGAGGGGCGGAGAGGAGGGAACACTGTGGGAGGGGGTGAGGAGGGAACACTGTGGGAGGGGCGGAGAGGAGGGAACACTGTGGGAGGGGCGGAGAGGAGGGAACACTGTGGGAGGGGGTGAGGAGGGAACACTGTGGGAGGGGGTGAGGAGGGAACACTGTGGGAGGGGCAGAGAGGAGGGAACACTGTGGGAGGGGCAGAGAGGAGGGAAAACTGTGGGAGGGGGTGAGGAGGGAACACTGTGGGAGGGGGTGAGGAGGGAACACTGTGGGAGGGGGTGAGGAGGGAACACTGTGGGAGGGGCGGTGAGGAGGGGGTGCTGCACTGTGTGCCGGAAGAGGCATTGGATGGTGTTGGAGGTCAAAGGGCAGAGTGTTGTCCTGGTGTTCACACGTGTGTATACTCCCATGTTCCTACAGGAGAAGATGGAGATGTACCAGATGCAGGGGAAGGGGGGCCCAGGAGGCAATGAGAAGAAGAAAAAGATGAAGAAGAAGGAACGGTTGGAAGGAATGAAGAAGGAGATGGATATTGTAAGTCTGACCCCTGATCCCACTGTCACCTCACATGACCTCTAGCCCCTGACATCAGCTGAGTCCCAGGCACCTCATGACCTCTGACCTCCCCATAAGCCCATGATAGTTGGTGGATATGCTGGGCTTCACCTCTGACCTTTGACCTCAGGCATCACCACTGAGCTTGCCACCCTGAACCCTGACCCCTGAACTGAAGATTGTCCAGGTCATCTCCAGTGAGGACTGACCTCATGATCTCAACATGAAGATTTACCACCTCACGACTCCTGACATCATGATGGACCTGAACTCGTCCACGATACCTGACCCTCACATGACTCCTGGACTCTTCACACTGGTCAACTCCAGTCCCACTATGACCCCTGATCCTGCCATGGTCTCTGACCCCATGGTGATACCTCCAAGCCTCAATAATTCCTAACCTCATGACTTCTCCAGCCCACACAGCAGCACCACCATGAAAACCCTTCACCTCCTCACCTGTGTTCCTCCAACTTGAGACCTGACCCTTATCTCACCATCTACCTCATATCTTCCCTCACACCCTCACTCCCTCCTGCCTTCTCTTATTCACTCCTCCCTTATTCCTCCTTCCCTCCTCCTCCATCCCTTACTCACTCCGCTCTCTCTTACTCTTCCCTTTCTGAAACTTTTAATTGGTTGTTCACTCCCTCCTTTCCTCATGCACCCCACCTTCCTCATTCTTTCTCTCAATCCCTGCCACATTCCCCAACACTGCCCTTGCATCCTTCCCTACTTCCCTCATTCCCTCATTCCTCCCTTCTCACTACCTTTATCCTTCACAAACTTTCCTTCCCTCTCCCTCTTTCTCTCTCCCTTCTTCTCCCACATCCCCTCCCTCATGCCCATTTCCCTCTCCTCACTCCCCCTCCCTCACTCACGAGTGCCTCCTCCCTCCAGGATGACCACGAGATCAGTATCGAGGAGCTGGAGGAGAAGTACGACACCAGTGTCGAGCGGGTGAGTGAGCTCCTGCCGAGGGAGAGGGTCCCACTCCCTGCCATACGGGGGAGGGTGGGGGTGGGTGTTGTATCAGCTCTGCAGGAGGCAGAGAGAGTTGGGGGCTTGTTGGGTACCAGGCATACAAATGAAGTGGCACTGAGAGATGGGACTCTCACCTTCTCTCGGTCTCTGACTTACAGATTGACCCTCAATGGGGGACAAGGCTCTCTCAGCTTTCTCCCCCTCTTCTTGTTAAATGCTTCCCTTCTTGGATTAGGCATTTCAGCTCTGGGGGAAAATGACCCTCAATCTTATAGACCTCTATCTGATCTCCCCTCAGTCTCCGTCACTTGGGGGGCGGGGGGAGCAAGTTTGTCCAACCTCTCTCCTTACAGCTCAGGCCCTCTAATCCAGGCAGCATCCTGGTGAACCTCTTCTGTACCTTCTCCAAAGCCTCCACACCCCTCCTATATTGGGGCTATCAGAACTGCACTCAATACTCCAGATGCAGCCCGACTAGAGTTTTATAAAGTTGCAATTTAATAGCCTGACTTTTGAACCCGGTGCCTCAACTAATTGACAAAGCGGCCATACACCTTTCCCACCCTGTCAATCCTGTGTTCTGACTGACTAAAACTGAGCCACATGGAAGCTGTAACTGGGAAATATAAAAGTCTTTATTCACACAGTTAACCTCCAGGAGGGAGCGATTCCAGGAGAATCTCACTCTCCTGACACGATGCTTTATACTTGTTTAACAGAAAGATAACAATGAGCAGTGAACCACAGGTTCAATTGCTATCATCACCTACTTTAGCATTGTGATGTAGTCATGTACATGTACAAAATTGCTTACTTACAATGGAAGCACATACCAAATGGCAGAACCCCTTTGGATATTCAATACCGGTTCTGTTCCAAAAGTCGCTCCAGAGACTCAAAACACACCCTTGTTGTTACAGTGTTAGTGTACAACTAACCAGAAGGTTAATTGGCCACACAGATCTGTCCTGCACTGCGCATTTCTGACTGAGACCCTTCATCAGGACTGTAAAGGGAGAACAAGTCAGAATAAGAAGGTGGGGAGAGGGACAAGAGTGCAAGCTGGCAGGTGATAGGTGAGACCAGGTCTTCAGGTTTTCCTCCCCACCTCAACCCCCCCACTGGCCGAATCTCCCCATTCCACAGGGATTGTGGCTCCCTTATTTTTCCCCATCCCCACTGATCGGGACAAATGCTACACCTGCCCTTTCACCTCCTCCCTCACCACCATTCAGGGCTCCTAACATTCCTTCCAGGTGAGGTGACACTTCACCTGCTGGTTTGTCGGAATCATCTACCATGTCTGCAGCCTCCCCTGCACCGGTGAGACCCGATGTAGATCGCGGATCCACTCTCTCAAGCACCTTCGCTCCGTCCACCACAACAGGCAGACCCATTTCAATCCAACTTCCCACTCCCATTCCGAAATATCTGTCCATGACCACCTCTGCTGCCACAATGAGGCCAAACTCAGTTTGGAGGAGCAACACCAGGTAGGCTCCACTGTTCCCTCTAAGCTGTGCGAGTGCGTGGCTGCACAGTAACTGAAATGCTCCCGTGCACATAGCCTTTATTGCCACGCAGCTGGAATGGGATGCAGCTAGATAAAGTTTATGAAACATGAAAGATATTCTCTGTTGTACTGTATTTCATTATACCTTTCAATTAAATAAATAAAATGAAAGGTGTGTGATTTTTCAATTTTCATTCTAAATATTCAGATTATGCATATGACAAAAAAAACATTTGAAGTGCCAGCAACACACATAAAAGTTGCTGGTGAACACAGCAGGCCAGGCAGCATCTCTAGGAAGAGGTACAGTCGACGTTTCAGGCCGAGACCCTTCGTCAGGAAAATTTGAAGTTCCACTCAGTTTTCAGGCTACGTAAAAAATTAAATAAATGAAATGATTTCCTGCTCATACCAATGGTTGAGCTGCACCACTGTAAAAGCCTCCAACATGATTGCACGAGCTTTGATTTCTCTAACCTCTGGTAATTTCTTCTCCCTTCTCCTTCTCTCTTTTTCCATTCCCCATTCCGGTTCCCGTTCCCCCCCCCCCCACCTTCCGTTCTCCTCACCTGCCCAGCACCTCCCTCTGACTCCCCTTCTCCATCCCTTTCTCCTACGGTCCGCTGTCCTCTCCTATCAGATTCCTTTTTCAGCCCTTTACCTCTTCCATCTCTCACCTCCCAGCTTCTTTACTTCACTCCCCCTCTCCCATCCACTCACCCTCCCCCTTCACCTGGTCTCACCTATCACTTGCCAGCTTGTGCTCTTTCCCCTTTCTCCACCTTCTTCCTTCTCTTTTGCCAGTCCTGATGAAGGGTCTTGGCCTCCACAGATCTGCCTGACCTTCAGCATTTTGCGTCTGTTACTCGACATCTCAGCTTCTGCTGTGTTTCTGAGCTGCAAGTTAAAGAATTGAAAATGCACATGGACTAAGATGTTAACTGTCCTGTGCTATCACCAGTGGGATCATCAGTTGATCTGCCACCTGTCTTCAGGAGTTTCAGCCCACTTATGATGAAGACTCCCTCGAGATGGTGGGCCAGCAGTGCTAAAGTACCACCTCCCACTGGTGAGCTTAAAAACTTGGCATCTGCCTCTGTCAGAGTTGTTGGTCACTTCCATCCAATAGATAGTCTGCTCTTCAGGTGTCTATGCAACTACTGAAGGGTTTGCAAGATATGTGTACACTGTCTGACTATCTGCCCCTCTGGACATACTTGGTCCACACCCATGCTGATCCTTTCTCTGCTGCCTCAGCTACAGACCTGCTGGTTGACTTGATCTCTCTTCTAGTGAAGCCAAGGTCACGCGGCCACTTCTGGATAGTGAATGCAATAAACCCACGGCAGCCTACTTCAAATGGATAGCATGAGACCTTCCACCCTCTGTCTCTGCACTCTGATCTTAATTCTGCATACTTAGTTAACTTGCGCTCATGGGCTTCATCGATGTGGTCTTCCCAGGGGACTGTGAGTTCACCAATAACCACTTCTCTACTGGTGTCAGACCATACGATCATATCTGGACGCAATGTGGTGAAAGCTATTTGCTCCGGGAAACTGCCTTTCCCGTCCAGGTCAGCCTTGACACACCAATCATTGGCTGAAGAATGTATGCTTGATCGTGGGCCTTTTATTCCATTTTTATTTCTGTAAAACGGGATCTCATTTAGTTAATCCATAAATTTCCTATCTGTGATGTCATAACCCCGAAATGATCCCTAACAGCTACTTTCAGGGAGCTGTGACCTTGACCCTGCGGGTGCGGCGGGGGGGGGGTCGCTGGTGGTGAAGGGATCTGGGGGCAGATCATCTGCTGGAAGACAGGACGAGTGGCTGACCGGTTTGTTCCTCCCCCAGGGGCTGAGCAACGCCAAGGCGGAGGAGGTGCTGTTGCGCGATGGGCTGAACGAACTGAAGCCACCCAAGGGCACCCCGGAGTACGTGAAGTTTGCCCGGCAGCTGGCCGGCGGCCTCCAGTGCCTGATGTGGGTCGCCTCTGTCATCTGCTTCATTGCCTTCGGCATCGAGGCGGCCAGGGGCAACCTCGCCGGATACGATGATGTGAGCGGGCGAGTGCGGCGGGGGGCGGGGGGAGAAGGGAGAGAGAGGGGCAGTGAGGGAACGATCGGGGGGGGAAGGAATTGAGGGACGGAGGGAGGAAGTGAAGGTGGTGGAGGAAGGAAGGAGAAGTGGGAGAGAGGGCGGGAGAGGGAAAGTAAGCAAGGGAGGTAGGGAGCAAGTTGAGAGGGAAAGAATGTTGAAGAAGGGAGGGGAAGTGAGAGAGGGAAGAAGGGAGGTATGAAGGTGAAGGACAGAGAGAGGGAGGGAGTGAAGGGGTGAGGGAGGGGTTGATAGAGGGAATGTGAAGGAGGGAGAACGGGAGTGAGGGCGGCTGAGGGAGGAGGTGAAGGAGGGACTGAGGGAAGGAAATGTGCAGGAAGGAGGTAGAGGAAAAGTGAGGGTTGGGCACTGGGAGAAAGGGTGAGGCTCAACCACAAAGTAATGGAGTTTATTGCCAGACACACAAGTCCTGTGTGTGCACTGGTGGAGTGAAGAACTTGCAGCAGCATTGACACCCAACATCCACAAGATAAATCAAATCGAATTGTGTTGCACTGCTTTACATGTACAGAGACAGTGAAAATCTTGTGTTTGCGCCCTGTTCATACAGGTCAGATGATTACACTGTGCATTGAGGCAGAACAAGGTAAAACAATATCAGAGTGCAGAATAAAGTGGAGCAGCTACAGAGAAAGTGCAGTGCAGGCAGACAGTAAGGGGAATGGTCACAACGAGGCAGGCCGAGGTCAGCAGTCCATCTTGTCGTACCGGGAGACTGTTCCATACTCTGATAACAGCTGTCCTTGAGCCTGAATGTTCTGCCTGATGGGGTGGGGGCAGAGAGGAGAGAATGGCCAGGCTGGGTAGGGACTCTGATTATGCTGGCTGCTTTACTGAGACAGGAAGGAGTGCAGACAGAGTCTGTGGAGGGGAGGCTGGTTTCTGTAATGTGCTCAGCTGTGACCACAACTCTGCAATTTCTTGCTGTCACATGAATTAAACATTAATTATGCACCATTTTTACAAGAGAAGTCACAATTAGAACAAGAATCAAAGTCCATTGTAGTGCAAAGTGGTCGAGTGTTGCTATACTGAGGCAGTGATTAGGGTTGTGCTGGTCAGTTCAAGTACCAAATTGTTAAAGGGAAGTAGCTGTTCCTGAACCCGGTGGTGTGGGACTTCAGGCGTCTGTATCTCCTGCCCGATGGGAGCTGTGAGAAGGGCCTAGTTTTTGATGATGAATGCTCCCCCCCTCGAGCCGTGTCTCCCGTCGGTGCTACGGATGGTGGGGAGGGATGTGCCCCTGATCTTGGGCAGAGTGCACAGCTCTCTGCAGCTCCTGGCATTCCTGTACGTTTGAATTGTCACGTCAGACTGTGCTGCAACTGGTCAGGACACTTTCAACAGCACGCCTGTAGAAGTTATTAAGGCGTTGGGTGACAAGCTGAACTTCCTGAACCAATAAAGAGGCTTGGTGAGAAGTGAGGGAGGCCCAAGCAGGTGCAGGACAGGTGAGCTTGGGATGAGTGAGGAAGGACAGAGGGCTGGAGTTGGGTAGGAGGGAGGGGATGGGTGATGGTGACACGGGAGGGGAGGGCGAGTGGCAATGCTGACGGAATCTGCCCTCCTCTGTGACAGCTGTACCTGGCCGTGACCCTCATCGCGGTGGTGGTGGTGACCGGCTGCTTCGGTTACTACCAGGAGTTCAAGAGCACCAACATCATCGCCAGCTTCAAGAATCTCGTGCCCCAGGTGTGGGAAGAGCAGAGATCACCGGACAAGGAGACGATTGCCCGTCGCTCTGGGCTGCACGCTCCCCCTGCCCCTCTCCACCGTGCCCCCTGTGTCCCTCTGTGCCTTCTGTCCCCTCTCTCCATCTCCCTCTCCTGCAGGGCCTCAAACAATACCTGGACACCACCTCTGCACCAATAATGTCAGAGACACACTGACCCTCACTGAGGGTGAGACACGCACACACTCACTTATAATCTCCCTCTCCCCCCCCTCCCCATCATTGGGGGAAAGACAGACAGACAGACACACACACACACACACACACACACACACACACACCATCTCCCTCTTTCCCCCTCTCTCCCTCCCTCCCACTGGGGAACAGCTCTCTGCCTTTGCCCCATTATGATCAGCTGACCCCCCCCCCCAGGGAGCCGTGTTTGGACCAGTACCCCTCCCCTGCTTGGCCGCAGGTGCCACTGGACCCCTGTTCCCCGGTTACAGTTCTCGGGGCTGGGGGAGGGACATGAGCTGGCCAGGGTGAACTGATCCTCACCTGTGTCTTCTCCACCCCTCAGCAAGCGACAGTGATTCGGAATGGGGAGAAGTTCCAGGTGAACGCCAACCTGCTCGTGGTGGGAGACCTCGTGGAGATCAAGGGGGGCGACCGAGTTCCTGCCGACATCAGGGTCATCACCGCCATGGGCTGCAAGGTGGGTGGGGCGAGGAGGGATGGCATGCCTGGTTGGGACGTTCTATTGAGGGCCGGTGAGTGCCAGGCTGGCGGTGATCAGCAAGGGCCTAGGAGGGGGTGGACAACGAGGGGTTGGTGTCAAGGGTTGTGGTTTGGAGATTATTTGGGGGTCCGAGGTCAGGGTTGTGGGGTGTGGTCAGTGATCAGGCGTGGTAGGTCAATGCCTGGGGAAAGGCCCAAGGGTTGGCAGTTTAGTTTCATGGTTTAATGGGGGTGGGGTCAGATTGTGAGGGAAGTTTGGGATCAGTGTGTGTAGTTGGGAAGTTAGGTTTTGGGTCTTTGGGGGAGAGCGGGTCAGAGATCCAGAGGCAGTGGTTTAGTTTGCGTCCAAAGTTTAAGGCTTGGAGGTTGGGGGTCAGAGTTCATGCTTGGTAGGTCAAGGTTCAGAGGTCAGGGCTTGGAGGGAAGAGGATTTAAGAGTTTGGGACTAAGATTTGGATGTTAGGGGTCAGAGATTAGGCCTCGAGGAAGGTGGCTGGTGTCAGACTTTGTAGGCTGGATATCAAAGGTCAGGGGTTGGGGAATCAGGGTTTGAAGGTTGGTCAGTGTTCAAGGGTAGGGTTCAGAGTTCAGGCTTTGGTTGAGTTAGAGCCCAGTGTATGGGAGTTGGAGATTGGCGATAGGATTTGGAAGCTGGGGAGATATTGAAGGTCAGGGTTCAGAGGGTCAGGGTCAGAGTTCTAGGACTGGCGACCAAATGTCAGGGGTTGGGGTGGGGTTAGGGCCGAAAGATTGGCAGCTTGGGGACCAGAACTTAGAGATTGGGAGTCGGAGGTCAGTGTCCAGACTGGGGTCAGGGTTCAGGAGTTGGGAGTCCTGGGATAACGGTGGCATCTCCCTGCGGTCCCTTCCATCCACAGGTGGACAACTCCTCGCTGACTGGGGAGTCGGAGCCAGTGACCAAGGGACCAGAATGCACCCACAGTAACCCACTGGAGACCAAAAACATCGCCTTCTTCTCCACCACCTGTCTGGAAGGTAGAGCCACCCCAACCCACCTACCTCTCCCTCCTTCATCCTCCCATCTCCATCCCCAAGGGTTCCATGACCCTTTTTCTCTCCATCACTACTGCACTCCGTCTGTCCCACTCTCCCCTCCACTTTCCTTCCTCAATCTTTCCATCACTCCTTCTCCCTCTATACCCTCCGTCCTTCCCTCACCACCTCGCCCTCCCCCTCCGCACGTTTCCTCAACTCCGTCCTGCTACCCCCTCATCAAGCTCCCATCCCCGCCTCCTGCTTGGAACGTGCTCCCCCCCCACCCTCATGCCCTTGTCCTCTCTCCATTCCCCTCCCTCCATCCCTGCCTGCCTCTCCCCTTCAGTTCCAACTCTCCTCCCTCCCCCTCTAACCTCTCCCCCGTGCTCCCTCAGGAGTCGGCACGGGCATCGTCATTAACACAGGGGACCGCACCATCATTGGCCGCATTGCCAGTCTGGCCTCAGGCGTTGGCAACGAGAAGACACCCATCGCCATCGAGATCGAGCACTTTGTTGACATCATCGCCGGCCTGGCCATTTTCTTCGGAGGCACATTCTTCTGCGTTGCCATGGTCATCGGCTACGAGTTCCTGGAGGCCATGATCTTCTTCATGGCCATTGTGGTGGCCTATGTCCCTGAGGGTCTCCTGGCAACCGTCACGGTGAGACCTGGTGCTGCTATTGACCTGACCAGGTCACGGCAGTGTGTGGTGGGCTGGTGTGGAGAGAGAGATTCACACTGTGTCTGACCCCGGGAGTGTGTGATGGGACGGTGTGGAGGGAGCTTCACTCTGTGTCTGACCCCGGGAGTGTGTGATGGGTCAGTGTGGAGGGAGCTTCACACTGTGTCTGACCCCGGGAGTGTGTGATGGGATGGTGTGGAGGGAGCTTCACACTGTGTCTGACCCCGGGAGTGTGTGATGGGACAGTGTGGAGGGAGCTTCACTCTGTGTCTGACCCCAGGAGTGTCTGATGGGACCGTGTGGAGGGAGCTTCACTCTGTGTCTGACCCCGGGAGTGTGTGATGAGACAGTGTGGAGGGAGCTTCACTCTGTGTCTGCCCCCGGGAGTGTGAAATGGGATGGTGTGTCTGATCCCGGGAGTGTGTGATGGGACGGTGTGTCTGGCCCTGGGAGTGTGTGATGGGACAGTATGTCTGACCCCGGGGGTGTGTGATGGGACAGTGTAGACGGTGCTTCACTCTGTGTCTGACTCCGGGAGTGTGTGATGGGACGGTGTGGAGGGAGCTTCACACTGTGTCTGACCCCGGGAGTGTGTGATGGGATCATGTGGAGGGAGCTTCACTCTGTGTCTGACCCCGGGAGTGTGTGATGAGACAGTGTGGAGGGAGCTTCACTCTGTGTCTGACCCCGGGAGTGTGTGATGGGACGGTGTGGAGGGAGCTTCACACTGTGTCTGACCCCGGGAGTGTGTGATGGGACAGTGTGGAGGGAGCTTCGCTCTATGTCTGACCCTGGGATTGTGTGATGGGCCTTTCCACAGGTCTGTCTTTCGCTGACTGCCAAGCGATTAGCCCGTAAGAACTGTGTGGTGAAGAACCTGGAGGCAGTAGAGACACTGGGATCGACCTCTGTAATCTGCTCAGACAAGACAGGGACTCTGACACAGAACCGGATGACGGTGTCTCATCTGTGGTTTGACAATTACATCCACTCTGCTGACACCACAGAGGACCAATCAGGTGAGGAGGGAGGGACCGATGTGGGAGGGGCGGTGAGGAGGGAGCATTGTGAGCTCTGAGGGAGGGGGCGGTGAGGAGGGAGCGCTTTGGGAGGGGCAGTGAGGAGGGAGGACTGTGGGGGGGTGGTGAGGAAGGGGTGCTGTGGGAGGGGCAGTGAGGAGGTAACACTGTGGGGGGGCAGTGAGGAGGGAACACTGTGGGTGGGGTGGTGAGGAGGGATTGCTGTGGGGGGATGGTGAGGAAGGGGTGCTGTGGGAGGGGCAGTGAGGAGGTAACATTGTGGGAGGGGCAGTGAGGAGGGAACACTGTGGGGGGGTGGTGAGGAAGGGGTGCTGTGGGAGGGGCAGTGAGGAGGTAACATTGTGGGAGGGGTGGTGAGGAGGGAACGCTGTGGGAGGGGGTGGTGAGGAGGGAGGACTGTAGGAGGGGTGGTGAGGAGGGAACACTGTGGGTGGGGTGGTGAGGAGGGAACGCTGTGGGAGGGGGTGGTGAGGAGGGAGGACCGTAGGAGGGGTGGTGAGGAGGGAGTGCTGTGGGAGGGGCAGTGAGGAGGGAACACTGTGGGAGAGGCAGTGAGGAAGGAATGCTGTGGGAGGGGGTGGTGAGGAGGGAGGACTGTAGGAGGGGTGGTGAGGAGGAAGTGCTGTGGGCGGGTGGTGAGGAAGGGGTGCTGTGGTAGGGGCATTGAGGAGCGTGCGCTGTGGGAGGGGATGGTGAGGAGGGAACACTGTGGGAGGGGCAGTGAGGAGGGAGCTCTGTGGGAGGGGGTGTTGGAGAGGGTCCCTGGGGTCTGTGTACTCTCTCTTACGGAGTTGTTATCCCGCAGGTCAGAGCTTTGACCAGACTTCGGAAACGTGGAGAGCACTGTCACGTGTGGCCACCCTCTGCAACCGCGCCATCTTCCGCCCCAACCAAGAAGGCACCCCCATCCCCAAGGTGAGGGGGTGTGTGTGGGAGGGAGAGGGATACAGGCGACTGATCTGCAGGCATTTGTCCACTTACAGTTTCTGCCCATTCACCAGGGGCGCATCTACGGAAAATAGCGCCTATGGCAAGCACTGGAATTGTGCCCTATCCAAACATCTGACACCCATCTTTTAGATAACTTTACTGTAATATCAGCTCAAAAATAGAAGTCAAGCTTGTTAATCTTTTAATTAACTAATTATGGCACTGCATGAAAATTATAACTGGACCTTCTCTGCTTTCACTGATGCAAATTGGTCTCTGATGTGATCACAGTCAGTTTTTTCTGTTTCTTCTCTTTCTACACTCAGCAGGGCAAGATCACAGAGTCTGCCTTGACCCATGGAGGCTCTCAAATATGAAAGTATTAGTTTTAACTTGCTGAATGATCTCTCACAGCTGGTGATGGAAACTGCGATGGTTAGCATTATCTGAATAGCAATGTGAAGATTGGGGAAGATGCGCTCATCTCCATACTGAACAATAGATTCAAGAAGCTCTTCAGGTCTTGATATTTTCATGTTGACTCGCCTTGATAGCAACATTCTGCAATCCAAAATTTCTTCATGTAGCTGCTGTCCATCAACATCAGAGCTGTACAATTCGCCCAAATTTTCACACCTCTTCTTTAGGTCGTCACTGTCGGCGCCATAACACAGTCCCACGACATCGAGAAGGAACCCAAACTTGCCGTCAGTGTTGTGCAAAGAAGCGAACCTTTCATCCATTTCTCTGTGAAGATGGTCGAGTGTTCCCTTCATGACTCTTTCCATTTCTTCCTTAGCTGTTAACCCAGCATCTCTCGAGTTCTCATCAGCCATTCGTTTCTTTCGTCTCTAACGTCTTTCAACTTCAATATTCCATTCTTGACAGAGACCGACTCCTCCTTCGAGTGACTCACTGATCAACACTTCTCTTTCATCATAAAAATGATCTCGGCGGGCTTTCAAATCCAGGGCAGCGTCATGGAAGTTCATGCTAGGATCCTGTAGCCTCTTAAATACGGTCAATGAGAATGAGTACTTTGTTCCAAAATCCTAGCAAATTCAGAAATTCGTAACTCAACATGCAATTGTACAGCTGCCTTGCATCACTTTCTTGTTTCACCGGTCTGGTTTTCATTGTCTATCATGTCCTGGAGAACTTGAAGTATCTCCTCAAGGTACTTGTTGACGGGCTTCACTGCTTCTGTTCTTGCACTCCTCCTGGTTTCGGACTCCGACTTAACAACCATAGGCAAGGCATTTTTGAGTTTTTCCCAGCGCTGTGTTGAATGAGAGAAAAACACGTAGAGAGCATCGATGGTTCCAAAAAACGTGACCATCATTGTATCCTGCTTGGCTGCATGTACGCCCACCAAGTTGAGAGAGTGATTGTCGCAATTCACAAACACTGCCAGGTTGTTTTTCTCACTTATTCTTTGATGAACACCACTTCTGTGTCCAGCCATCACAGCAGCGTTGTCATAGCACTGTGACCGACAATCTTGTAGCTCCATTTCGTCCTTCTCTAGCTGTTTCAAGATGTCTTCAACCAAGCTCTCAGCATCCTTCTGGCTTATCTGGATAAAACCAAGGAAGGACACTCTAACATGGACTGTTTTCCTCTCAAAATCAACTTTCACATACCTTACTACTTCTGACATCTGCTCGGTGTGCCTGATCAGGAGTCGAGTGGAACATGAGACCATAGTACTTGGTTTTACGAATGCTTCTCAGTAAACTCTGGCGAACAGTGGATGCCATCATGTGGATGAATTCATTCTGGATACCCAGTGAAAGATAAGACGTGGATCCAGGATGACTTTCCAAATGAAAGGTGTTCTTTTATGACAGGGTCAAAGATGGCCAGTAGTTTCAGTAAGCCAGGGAAGTTTCCCACATTGGAGTCATCGTCTAGCTGAAGTGACTCCCCATGTCCTCGCAAAGCCAGGTTCTGAGTCGCAAGGAATTTTATGCAGTGAGGGATTCTCGTCAAGATATCACACCACTTCTGCTTTTCCTTCTCAATCTGTGACTGAAATACCACGTCAATAACTCCTCTGTTTCCAGCTAAATTTCTTTCCATTTCTTTCCACTGTGTGAAGCATTCCCAACGATTCTTGGCATTTTCATGAATACTAATCCTTTCAGGTGCTTTCCTGCTCCAATGAGGATTGATGGTCTGACCGGGAATAGAGAAGACAACAGATACAAAATGCAGAATTTTTAGAAGGGGAATAGACCAGCCACGAGCGAGTCACTTCCTCATCACGACCATTTCCCAATTTCCTCTTGAACCAAGTTTTGTTCATTGAACAGTTATTTGTTGGTAAGAAAGGCCCCTCACTGTTCTGGAAATACTTCAAACCCAGCTCTACTATTCCTGTTCTCAATGCGTCAGGCAGAATTGCTTTTCCAATATCCTTGTCAAACTTCAGAAGTCCGATGTCATGCTGTTCGTTCACTTCTGGTATGACAATTCGAGGCTCTTTGACACGGTCCAGTTCACTAGGTTCAGTGTCATCAGGTTCAATCTCGTCAGGTAAAATTTCCTCAATAAACTCAGCGTCACCACCACCACCATCATCTTCCCCTCCTGTCATGTCCACGTTCTCTATGGCAGCCTCACTCTTAATCTCGTCATACTCGGATTTATCTGACTTGGCTTCCTCCTCGGCTTGTGATACCATAGGCGGCCTTAAGCATCTGGGGGCCCATTTCAAGAGTTAATGTGGGGCCCTACCCCCACCTCCAAAAAAAAAGAAAGAAAAAAAGTGAAAATTCAAGTTGGTTTGCATCAATAATGGTATAATTTCGGACTTAAACGTTGATGCATTATATGCACTTTCAGCATAATGGACAGACAGCTCAACATAATCCAAACAATTCTCTTAATTAAAAACTGAAACAATGACATTTTTTGCTTTGGAGTGAGAAGCCTTGCCCTTTTCAGCAACTAGTCTGCATTGAATGGCACTATGTGTTAGGTATCAGCTGACATAAGAACAGCTTAAACAATTTCCCTCTAATTAAATTAATAACAAAAGCAATGTCATACTTAATGAAAATTCACACTTTATTTATTCAATGAACAGTGTCTGAAAGTTAACTACTGGAAGTTTACAGCAAACAGCTCTTTCAGCACACGGACAGCTCAGGTAAGGCCTGGAGAGCAAACAGGAGAGTGAGAAAGAGAGGGGATGCAAGCGGGAGAGAGAAATTACTATTTGTGGAAATGCCTCCTAATCGCCTATACACATTTTGAGTGAAATATGTGGTTTATTTTATTATTTTAATTATAAACTTTATTTCTGCTAAAAATGTGTTAAAAGACTTACCACTAGATTTGATAAAATGTTTCTTTTTGAGTTCTCAGGGAGTAGGTCAACTTTTCCATTTTAAATATTTCCAAGATAATTTCGTACCAATCTTCTAATGTAGGTGGTATTGGATTTAGCCATTTTCTAGTGATTGATTTCTTACTTGCCGCTAAGAGGGCCTGCAGCAACTTTATATCTTCCTTCTGTTCAAGGAACAATACATGCCCCAAATAGAGCGTCTCAAAGTTCAGAGGTATCTGGGACCTAAGTACCTTAACTAATGTTCTATGAATACCTTCCCAAAATAGACTTAATTTAGGGCAATCCCAGAAAATATGAAAATGATTTGCCTCCTTGGAGCCGCACCTTCTCCAACACATCACATTTGTATCTTTATATTTTTCCTGATATGGGGTCTTGAAGTATCTTATAATGTTTTTCCAACAATGTTCTCCACTAGAACTTCACCACCCTCCTGTGCTTGAGTGCTGAGAATGCTTTAATGAGCTCATCTTTGTCCAGCGATCTTGTTATTTCCTGCTCAATTGATATCTGAGCAAGAACTGACAGATGCTCCTGGAGCATGGTTGTCCTCAGATGCGTTTTGATGAGCTTCAGCCTCAAAAAACTTCTCTCTCCACTCGCTACAGTCACAGGCACTGTCAGCATGAGTCTTAGAGCAATGGTGAGGTTAGGATACAGTTCAACCAGATTGTTGCTGTAAATGTAGCTCAGAATCTGCAGGCCAGTGGTTTCTTTTGCAGGCACGGCACTGACAGCAGCCGACACCTCGCGCAAAAGGTCCTCAGCATCCACATCACCAAGTGTCCTCTCCATGTTTACGCAGCTGTCTTTCAGTGTGAGACTTTGGGTGGCTTTTTTCATTTCCTCTCTTCCATAAATGAAGCCAAACAGACTGTAAAATGACTCCATCAGCTTGAAGCGTTCACTAATGCCTGTGATGGCCGAGTCCACTAGTGGAAGGAAAACGTCTCCCTTGTACCGTTCCTCGGGTGCCACTGTCAGGGAAGGATTTGCACTTTGGGACTCGTCCTGGAACTGGCGTTTTGGTTTTCTGATTCGTGCAGTAGGAAAGGCTATAGGCAACCCTATCTCTTCAGCTACGTCTCTGGCATCTGTTTGGGTGGATGAAAGGCCGTTCTCTCTGTATTCCTTGAGAAATTTCAGAACATATTGTACCTCGCGCTGTAGCACATCGAATCCCACTTGTGGGCTCTGGAGCAGCCTGCTGACATGATTCACCTCATGTAAAACTTTGTACCAGATGATAACAGTCAGCAGGAATTTCCATGACATGATCTCCTGTTCTAGCCTCTGGTTGCAGATGTGGTTTCACTGTCACCTTTCTGTGTGGCATGTTCAGTCAGTGACAGGAGCTCCTGTTTCTGTGTCGATGAGCTGAATAGTGTGTATAGACGTGCAGCACCCCAAAGAAGCTCTCAGACTCCACTGTTGATTTTGCGGCATCGACAATGACTAGGTTTAGGCTGTGGCTGGTGCACGGCATGAACAGTGCTTTTTTCTTAATATCTAGCACCCTCTTCTGCACCCCGCATATTGCTCCCGTTATCATATGCCTGCCCCCTGCATTTTGAGATAGCTAATCCTAACTTCTCCATATGCGTTAAGAAAACGTTGGTTAGGCCTGCACCTGTTGTGTCAAGCACTGGTAGGAAACCGACAAAATGCTCACTAACAGTAGCTCCGACATTTACTTGGCATGTGACAATGCGCAGTGTCACAGAGAGCTGCTCTATGTGTGCAGCGTCAGTAGTGCATTATCACAGAGTAGTAACGTGATTGTTTTACTCTCTCTGTTATCGCTTCGAGTGTCTTCTCTCCAATAAGTGTGATTAACTCATTTTGTATGGTTTTCCCCATGTAGTGGTCAGCAATCTTTTTTTTCTCTGCTCGTCTGACATGTTCGCTCATCACTGGGTCGAACTCGGCAAGCAGCTCCACCAGACCTAGAAAGTTCCCATTATTTGGTTCATGTAGGGTGGAATTGTGGCCACGGAAAGCAAGGTTTCATTCTGCAAGGTGACAGACTATGGCAATGAACCTCTTCATGACATCATTCCAGTGCTCTTTTTCCAGGATTTGCGTTTCTTGGTACGTGCTGTCAATGGCACTGTGCATTCTTGAGCGTGTTTCCAGCTCGCACCAGCTATCCTTGTTGGCACAGTGCACATTTGACTTCTCATGATCCTGGAGTGTGAGAGTGAGTCGTTCCCACACTCTGAAACCTCCGCAAGTGAGACTCCGATTTTGCTTGCCAAATAGGATACAGCAGAAACAGAAGATTGAATCAGATGATTCTGAATACATTGACCATGACCTACAAATGGTTTCTCCATTTTTCATCTTCATAAGATATCTGTCCTTGGTAAAATGACGGTGTGATTGGCTCTGTGGAAAGTTAATGTCCTCTAACTGAACTGGACCTGTCCTAACGATGTCGATCCGTTGGTCACTGGTAATATGCGTTGGCCAATATGCCGGATCGGTCTCTGTGAATGTTAGTGGGGCTTTCTCTCTGTCTGGTGTGCTGGTGGCAGCATCTCCCTCACCTGTCTCAGTTGTAGGACTGTCATCATGCTGTGGTGCTTCTTCATCAAACCAAGTTTAGTCATCATTATCACCATCTGTTTGAGTAGAACTGTTCTTCTCATTTTCATTGCTCTGATTATCAACATCTCCTGCACCGCTTACACTGTCACTTGGCACTGCAGCCCCAAGCTGTGACGATGATGCAGCAGCAACTGCAGTCGGCAGGTCTTTTACAGATGCTGGACCAAAGAAAGATGTGACTTTTGGGAGACTATTTAGAAGTTTTGTTTCGTTGTCTAATACTCTCCGTTTTTCAGCACTAGGATAGGAGCGTTTCATTTTCCTCTCATTGAAAAGTAGCCTTTTTTGCTAGAAGTAATGTTTACAAGTGAAGTCAATATTTTAATGTATTTTCTCAGATGTCAGTCAGCGAGCACCCAGTGGTGGTTCGGCTGGCAATAGCAGGAGAATATTGTGGCATCTGGGAGTTGTGCATTAAATTTTTGCATGTCAGTCGAGGGCCCCTGGGAGGGTGGGGCCCATTTCAGTTGAAACGGGTGAAACATAGCTATGTGTGACGCATTTGTACTTGACCCACCTTCGGATTCTAACAAACTTGTAGCAGGTGCAGGCGACTCCATGGAACGTGTCAAACTACTTGTTCCGGGCTTTTCAAAGAAGGCCATGAAGAACTTGCTCAACTTCTTGGCTTCCTCCGCTTCCAACTTTCGTCTCTTCCATCCTTCAGCTCCACTTTCCTTCTTCTTCGTGAAGGAACGTTTCATGGTTTTCTTACACAATGCTCTGAAATAAGGCCATGCTAGTGCTTCTCACCCATGATAATCAAAGACAGATCATACTTCTGAAGAAAATTCTTTTTTCACTATCCGAGGATGGCTTGTCTGACTTTAATAGAAACGGCTCAGTGGTGCCCAGGGCACGTGCCATACCTGCCATACCTTAGATATGCCACTGCCATTCACGCAATGACTTTCACTGGGGCAGTTCCACACACGCACTGAAGATGTCCCACGCACACATTATCTCAAACTCTCTTAACTTGCACCTTTGTCACTCACTCTCTGCCCCCTTCCACCTCTCTTCCCGTTCCGACCCTCCTCTCACCCTTTAGGTCCTGTTCTCCTCTGTTCACACTCTCTAGTTCTTGCTCGCCCTCTGCTCACTTCCTCACTCCCTCCTTCCCACGCCCTCACTCCCGTTCGCGACCCTCTGCCGTGCTCACGTTTGCCGCCTCTCCCGCTAGTGCTCCCAGTCGCCCTCGGACCCCCTCCCCATGGCCCCCCGCTACCCCACACGGACCTGTTGACTGACCGCCCCTCTCTCACCCCGGTGCAGAGGGAGGTGATCGGCGACGCCTCTGAGACGGCGCTGCTCAAGTTTACCGAGCTCACCATCGGCAACGTGTGCGACTACCGGAACCGGTTCCGCAAGGTCAACGAGATCCCCTTCAACTCCACCAACAAGTTCCAGGTGAGGGGGCAGCGCATCCTGTGGGCAGGGGGTTAACGGTGCGGGTGGGTCAGTGTGGACCAAGGCAGGGGCTGGCCATGCATGGCATTACTGAAGGACACGAGGTCACGGCCGGGGTTGCGGGGAGGTCAGAGGTCGTGCACGAGTCCATTGGGTGGTCTATTGTGGTGGGGGCAGCGGATGCTCTAACGGCCTGCCTCTGCCTCCCCAGCTGTCGATCCACGAGATGGAGGACCCGCTGGACTTGCGCTACCTGCTGGTGATGAAGGGGGCGCCAGAACGGATCCTGGAACGCTGCAGCACCATCATGATCAAAGGGCAAGAGCTGCCCCTCGACGGGCAATGGAGGGAGGCCTTCCAGACCGCCTACCTCGACCTGGGGGGTCTGGGCGAGAGGGTGCTCGGTAATCACACGGGGGGGGGTTAGGTGTAACCCATCGCGTGAGGGGCTGTTGTGGAGAGAGGGTGTGGGGTGACCACCCCAAGGTGGGGGCAAGGGGACACGTCAGTGGGGAAGGTGGGGGGTGGTGTCATCACGGGAAGGAGGTGGAGGGTGGGGGCGGGAGAGAGGGAAAAAGGCAGACAGAGTGTGGGGGGGGGTGAAAGAGGGGGTAGTATGGCAATCTGCTAGTGTTCCTGTAATATAGGAAGTGAGAGGGTGGGGTGTGTGTGTGTGTGTGTGTGTGTGTGTGTGTGTGAGAGAGAGAGAGAAATAGATAGATAGAGATGGGGGAGAGAGAGAAAGAGATGGGGGAGAGAAAGAGAGAGGGAAAGAAAAAGGGAGTGAGAGCACGAGAATGATGGAGAGAGGGGGACAAAGTGACACTGTGTCAATTTTGCTGTAATATAGTGCTCTCTGCCTGCACCCCCTCTATGAGAGAGAGAGAGAGAGAGAGAACGAATGAGAGAGCTAAACTGTGCTCCCTCAACACCAGTTCCATAGCAAAGAAAACCCAGCAGCGTCTCTACTTTCTACGAAGGCTGAGGAAAGTCCATCTCCCACCCCCCATCCTCACCACATTCTACAGAGGTTGTATTGAGAGCATCCTGAGCAGTTGCATCACTGCCTGGTTCGGAAATTGCACCATCTCGGATTGCAAGACCCTGCAGCGGATAGTGAGATCAGCTGAGAAGATCATCGGGGTCTCTCTTCCCGCCATTACAGACATTTACACCACACGCTGCATCCGCAAAGCAAACAGCATTATGAAGGACCCCACGCACCCCTCAAACAAACTCTTCTCCCGCCTGCCATCTGGCAAAAGGCACCGAAGCATTCGGGCTCTCACGACCAGACTGTGTAACAGTTTCTTCCCCCAAGTCATCAGACTCCTCAATACCCAGAGCCTGGACTGACACCAACCTACTGCCTGCTACTGTGCATGTTGTCTTGTTTATTTATTGTAATGCCTGCACTGTTTTGTGCACTTTATGCAGTCCTGGGTAGGTCTGTAGTCTAGTGTAGTTTTGTGTTGTTTTTTACGTAGTTCAGTGTAGTTTTTGTACTGTTTCATGTAGCACCATGGTCCTGAAAAACGTTGTCTCGTTTTTACTGTGTACTGTACCAGCAGTTATGGTCCCAATGACAATAAAAAGTGACTTGACTTGACTTGAAGCGGAAGGAGGGAAAGACAGAAATACGGGTTAGACAGAGAGAGGTGATAAGATAGGTATAGAGACAGAAAGGGAGATAGTGAGAGAGGCAGGGATAGGAGAGAAGGGGATGAGGGAGGAATAGAGAGAATGAGGCAGGGAGTGAGAAAAAGAGGGGGGATTTGGCAGAGAGACTCAGTGAGAGGGAAAGAAGCAGAGAAAAGAGAGAATGGGAGGAGGGAGAGGGACCGTGTGTTAACTTTCCTGTCATATATAGAGAGGGGGGGATGGAAACAAGGCTGGGAGTGGAGGAGAGAGGGAGTGGGCGGAGGGAGAGGGAGTGGGCAGAAGGAGAGGGACCGTGTTAACTTTTCTGTCATATGTAGAGAGAGGGGGAATGGAAACAAGACTGGGAGAGGAGCAGAACAGGGTGGGAAGCCTTCAGGGGTGAAACCCCAGGGACAGGGAGGCGTGTGTTCTCACCCAGGTGCGCCGTGTTCCCACTCCCGGCCCCCGCCCCCGACAGGGTTCTGCCATATTTACCTGCCAGAGAAGGAGTACCCCCGTGGCTACAACTTTGACACCGACGAGATGAACTTCCCCACCAGCGGGCTCTGCTTCGATGGCCTGATATCGATGATTGATCCTCCCAGAGCCACCGTCCCAGATGCGGTGGTGAAATGCCGTACAGCAGGGATCCGAGTGAGTGGGGAGAAAAGCCTGGGGTGGGGTCCGGGGCTGTTAGGGGACATGGTTGTATATTGAGTAACAGGAGTGGGTTACAAGCTAGGGTCTAATCCAGGGGTTTATATTGTAGAATAACAGACCTCTGGTGTGGGTAACAGGCTGGGATCTAATCCAGGGATTCAGGGGGTTTATATACAGAACATTTCCCTGGGAGTGGGTTACAGGTGGAATCTGATCCAGGGGTTCAGGGGGGTTATATATAGAATAACAGATACCTGGAGTGGGTTATGGACTGGGATCTAATTCAGGGGTTCAGGGGGTTTATTTATAGAACAATATTTCTCCGGATGTGGGTTAAAAGCTGGGATCTAATCCAGGGGTTCAGACTGTGCTGACAGTCAGGAGGTGGGTGGGAATGAAGAGCCTGTCAGAAGGTTTCCATCGCTCTGTCCTGTGCAGGTGATCATGGTGACCGGTGATCACCCCATCACTGCCAAGGCCATCGCCTGCAGCGTGGGCATCATCTCCGAGGGCAGTGAGACCGTGGAGGACATCGCAGCTCGCAGGCGGATCCCAGTGGAGCAGGTCGACCGGAGGTAACCCCCGCCTAACTCCTTCATCTCTGTGACCCCCCACCTAACCCCCTCATCTCTGTGACCCCCACCTAACCCCCCTCGTCTCTGTGACCCCCACCTACCCCCTCATCTCTGTGACCCCCCCTACACCCCTCCCATCTCTGTGACCCCCACCTAACCCCTTCATCTCTGTGACCCCCCTACACCCCTCCCATCTCTGTGACCCCTGCCTAACCCCTTCATCTCTGTGACCCCCACCTACACCCCTCCCATCTCTGTGACCCCCACCTAACCCCCTCATCTCTGTGACCCCCCTACACCCCTCCCATCTCTGTGACCCCCACCTAACCCCTTCATCTCTGTGACCCCCCTACACCCCTCCCATCTCTGTGACCCCTGCCTAACCCCTTCATCTCTGTGACCCCCACCTACACCCCTCCCGTCTCTGTGACCCCCACCTAACCCCCTCATCTCTGTGACCCCCTACACCCCTCCCATCTCTGTGACCCCCACCTAACCCCCTCATCTCTGTGACACCCTCACACCCATCCCGTCTCTGTGACCCCCACCTAAACCCCTCCTGTCTCTGTGACCCACACCTAACCCCCTCATCTCTGTGACCCCTCACACCCCTCCCATCTCTGTGACCCCCACCTAACCCTCGCATCTCTGTGACCCCCCACCTAACCCCTCCCGTCTCTGTGACCCCCACCTAACCCTCCCATCTCTGTGACCCTCAACCCAACCCCTCCCATCTCTGTGACCCCCACCTAACCCCTCCCATCTGTGACCCCCTCCAGCCCTACACCCCTCCTTGTCTCTGTGACCCCTCTCCAGCCCCTTCACCTCTCCTCGTCTCACAAAATCCTTTAAGTGAAACATAAATTATACACCTATTGCAGTGCAATGCGCATTTAGACTGAGCTACTGATTAGGGGTGTGCCGGTTGGTTCAGGAACCGAATGGTTGAAGGGAAGTAGCTGTACCTGAACCTGGTGATGTGAGACTTCAGGCATCTGTATCTCCTGCCCGATGTGAGCTGCGAGAAGATGGCATGGCCCGGGTGGTGGGAATTTGATGCCTTCTCGAGGCAGAACCTCCTGCAAATACTGCCGATGGTGGGGAGGGATGTGTCCGTGATGTATTGGGCTAAGCCCACCAGTCTTTGCAGCTTCCGTCCTTGTGCATTGGAATTGCCAGACCAGACCGTGGTGTAACCAGTCAGGACACTTTCAACAGGACATCTGTTGGAGTTGGTGTTCGGTGACCAGCTGAACCTCCTTAACCTTCTAATGAAATCGAGCTGTAGTGTTGCGTATTCCGAAGGCGGTCTGAGTGGGAAATTATCCCCTACAGTAACAGAAAGAGGTGGAGATATTGTCAGCGTAAGGTAAGATCGTCTGTCTCTATGGCTGCAGGGAGGCAAGAGCAGCGGTAATCAGTGGCGGTCAGCTGAAAGACATGACCTCGGACGAACTGGTGGACATCCTGCGGACTCACCCTGAGATGGTGTTTGCCCGTACCTCGCCCCAGCAGAAACTGATCATCGTGGAGAGCTGTCAGAAACTGGTCAGTGACTCTGTGACCCCACCCCCCCAACTCCTACACCCTTCCACGTCTCTGTGAACCCTCCTCCTTTGGTCCCTACACTCCTCTCTGTCTCTGTAACACCCCACCCCCCCAGTCCTTACACCCCTCCCCGTACCTGTGAGCCCCCACCCACTCCCCTCCGGTCCCTACACCTCTCCCCGTACCTGTGAGCCCCCCGACCCCTACACCGCTCCCCATCTGTATGACCCCATCTGGGCTCTACACCCCTCCCCGTACCTGTGAGCCCCCACCCACTCCCCTCCGGTTCCTACACTCCTCCCTGTACCTGTGAGCCCCCCGACCCCTACACCGCTCCCCATCTGTATGACCCCATCTGGGCTCTACACCCCTCCCCGTACCTGTAAGCCCCCCGACCCCTACACCGCTCCCCATCTGTATGACCCCATCTGGGCTCTACACCCCTCCCCGTACCTGTGAGCCCCCACCCACTCCCCTCCGGTTCCTACACTCCTCCCTGTACCTGTGACCAGCTCCGGACCCAACACCCTTCCCTGTTTATGTGACAAACCACCTCCCCACTTCCAATTTCTCTTCCTCACCCCCTCCTTCCCTCTCGTACCTCTTTAACTCCTTCCCTCTGTCTCTGCCCCAATCCCTCACTCTCCCCCACCCCCTCCCCTCCCCACTCGTCGCTCCCCCCCCACCAATGTTCCCTCTAATTTCCAATGACTGGGTGTGCACAAAAAACTTCCGCTGTGCAATTTTTTTGCCTCGCGACAACAACTTGTGCGCACTGAATAACTTCTTCAATAAAAACGGTATAAATAGCGCAGTTCAAAAATCTGCAGAAAAGTAATTGTAACCTCCACATCTGCGTCAGAAACCGGAAGAGGAAATGTGATAGTGTACGATCGTGCCAACGACGTAGAGGGAGACAACCTTTTGTGTGCAGATTAAATTCCCTTCTGCGCCAGCGGCAAAAGAAGTCTGCGCACACACACCACAGAGGAAACATTGCTCTCCACACTCTCCCTCTATTTCCCCCTTCACCCTTGCCCGTATTTGTCTCTCTGTCTCTCCCCCCTCCAGGGGGTGGGGGAACCAACTGGGGTGAGCTTTCCTCGCCACTCAAAGCCTTTTGGTCCATCTTTTACCCAGGGATTCATCGTGGCCGTCACAGGGGATGGGGTGAATGACTCCCCTGCACTGAAGAAAGCAGACATCGGGATCGCAATGGGAATCGCCGGCTCGGACGCGGCCAAAAATGCTGCTGACATGATCCTCCTGGATGACAACTTCGCCTCCATCGTCACGGGTGTGGAGCAAGGTGGGAGAGCAAACTCTGTCCCATCACACACTCCCGGGGTCTGACAGAGTGAGGCTCCCTCCACACCGTCCCATCACACACTCCCGGGGTCTGACAGAGTGAGGCTCCCTCCACACCGTCCCATCACACACACCCGGGGTCTGACAGAGTGAGGCTCCCTCCACACTGTCCCATCACACACTCCCGGGGTCTGACAGAGTGAGGCTCCCTCCACACTGTCCCATCACACACTCCCGGGGTCTGACAGAGTGAGGCTCCCTCCACACTGTCCCATCACACACTCCCTCTGCTGTCCCATCACACACTCCCGGGGTCTAACAGAGTGAGGGTCCCTCCACACCGTCCCATCACAGGGTCCCAGGGTCAGACACAGAGTGAAGCTCCCTCCACACCGTCCCATCACACAACAGACTAAATCTCTCTGTCCTTCCTTCCCATTGTTCAGGTCGACTCATCTTCGACAACCTGAAGAAGTCCATTGCGTACACGCTGACGAAGAACATTCCGGAACTGGCGCCGTACCTGATCTACATCACCATGAGTGTTCCCCTTCCTCTGGGGTGCATCACCATCCTCTTCATTGAGCTGGCCACCGATATCGTGAGTGTGGGAGCGGCCGTGTGGGTGGGGTCCTTGCGACTGATCCTGTCCCACATCCCCACAGTACTGAACCGCTTTGTCCCCGAAGAACCCAGCACACTCCTGCTCTGACCCAGTACACTCCCACTCTGTACCAGCAGAGGCTAGTAAACCCCTCCCCCAATCCCAGCACAATCACACACATCTCAGCAAAGATTGTACACTCCCAACCCATCCCAGCACACACTTCCATTCTGGCAGAGACTACCACACTTCCACAATGTACCAGCAGAGACTAGTAACCCCCATCCAAGCACAACCTCACACATCCCAGCTCACTCCTGCTCCATCCCAGCAACTCACTCCTGCTCCATCCCAGCAAGCAAAGCCCAGCATTCTCCTACTCCGTTCTAGCCAAGACCAGCGCACTCCTTTTTCTATCCCAACACACCCCGATCCATCCCAGCAGAGACCAGCACCTTCCCAGTTCACCCCATTGCACAAATATTCATCCCAGTGTACTTTTTCCCAGCAGAGACCAGCATTCTCTCAGCAGGCTCTCCAGCACACACCTCAGTACCAAACTACTCCCACCCAGCAGACACACATCATGTCTCGACAAACACGCGATCTGTCCCAGCACAAACCCACACCGTACCATGGCAGACCAGCACACACCCATTCATTCCCAGTGCAGTCCCCAGAACCATTCTCTTTCACCCTGTTCGCAGACCAGACTCCCCACCCCTCACACCCATCTCCCTCTGCTCTCGTCCCTGGGCTGACATCTCCCTTCTTCTCTCTCCGGAACAGTTCCCGTCCGTCTCCCTCGCCTACGAGAAGGCGGAAAGTGACATCATGCACCTGAGGCCGCGGAACCCTCGCAAGGACCGGCTGGTCAACGAGCCGCTCGCTGCCTACTCCTATTTCCAAATTGGTAGGTGCCCCCCACCCCCGTCCCGTCCCATCCCGTCCTCCCTCCCTGAGGTGTCAGGGCTCTGGGACGTTGAGTTGCAGTTGTACAAGTCATAAAGCACTTCAGCACTGTAGGATCCCACCGTACCTTTTGAGTTTGAGACTCGGACAATAATTTCCTGTCTTGAACAACATCGACTACTCCCCATTCATCCCAGACCTTGTCTGTGGCCAGAGAGGACACTAAGATCTCCGTCAAAAGCCCCAGCGATCTCCTCTCTCAATAAGATCCCATCCCTGGGGATCCATCCACCTCAATGTTCTTCAAGGGATGACAGCCCACACAGACCTCTCTATCCTTACTCTGGACCACACAAACTCGGAGACCCAGTGGTATGTGGTATCTCCAACATGGAGCATTGCAGTACTGAAACAGGCCCTTCGTTCCATCTTGTCCGTGTTGTCCTGCTCTTCTGTCTAGTCTCACCTGTCTGCACCTGGACTGTATGCTGAGTTGAGTCTCTGGTTCACCACCCTCCGAGTGAAGAAGATCTCCTTAAATATCTTACCTTTCATACTAACCTTTGACCTCAACGAGGGGATAATCTTTATACCTCTATCAAATCTCTCATTCTCCTACGCTTCAGGGAATGGAGTCCAATCCTATTCAACCTTTCCCTTGAACTCAGGTTCTCGAGTCCCGGCAACAACCTTGTAGATTTTGTCTGCTCTCTTTCAATCTTATTGATAACTTTCCTGCACACTATGCTCCAAATTAGACTTCACCAACTTCTTGCTCAACTTGAACATAACATCCCAACTCCTGTACTCAGTATTTTAATTTTTGAGGCTCTCTTTATGACCTGATCTACCAGTGATGCCATTTTCAAGGAATTATCTGTATTCATTTCTACTGAGGCCACACTTGGAGAACTCTGCAGAGTTGTGGTTAATGTTCCAGCTGTAGGAGAGTGGCCATTAAAATGGGAAAAAAATGCTTTGAAGATTGACAAGGGTGTTACTGAGTCTAGAGAAAGGCGAACCAGTGCAGGGCTTGTACTGTGGTTGGTCAGGCAGCCGGGTGTGTAATGGAACAGAGCGACCCAGAGTACAAGGGCATGGGTCATTGAGAGAAGAGTCACAGGGACACTGAGCGGTAAAGAAGGTGTTGGCCACGCTGGTCTTCATCTGTCAGGGCACCGAGTACGGGAGTTGGGACATCATGTTGCTGTTGTACAAGACTTTGGTGAGCCCTCACCTGGAGAACTGTGTAGATTTTGGTCACCCCGTCATAGGAAAAATGTGATTAAAGTGGACGAGTGCAGAGAAAATGTCCCAGCCTGTGGCCAGGACCTCAGGCTCTGAGTTATATTGGTCAGTCTGGGTCTTCATTTCCTTGGAACGTAGGAGGATGAGAGGCAAAATGTTTAGAACGATATGAAACATGGATAAGGTGAAGGGTCAGCCTGTTCCCCAGGGAAGGGGAGTCCAAAACTAGGACTCAGGGTGAGAGGAGAGAGATTTAAAGAAGGACCTAAAGGAGAACATTTTGACCCATCGGGTGGTGAGTATATGGAACGAGCTGCCAGAGGAAGTCAGTTTGCCAGCTACTATAGTATCACTGGAGGGATACGGGCTGAACACAGAAAACTGGGACGAGCTGAACGGGCACCAGGGTCAGCTTGGGCTGTGTCACTCTGACTCAGCAGGAGAGATTGACATCCGACTCGGAATATCGGCCTCCCACCTCCCACCTCCCGACTCTCCATCCTCACTGGCCCTCCCGCAGCTACACTACAACTTCAGTGAGGCCACATCTGTGGTATTGTTTACAGTTCTGGTCACCCCGTTACAGGAAGGGTGTGGAGGCTTTGGAGAGGGTGCAGAAGAGATTCACCAGGGTGCTCCTGGATTAGAGGGTTTGAGCTACAAGGAGAGGTTGGGCAAACTTGGGTTGTTTTCTCTGGAGTGGGTTGGACCTGACAGAGATTTATACCATCATGAGAGGTGGAGAGAGTGTAGACAGCCAGTGTCTTTTGCCCAGGGTGAAATGTCTAATACTAAAGGGCTCTGTCTATCTCACTAGTATTAAATATCTGACATAGTATTGAAGGTGAGGAGGGGTAAGTTTGAAGGCGATTTGTTTTTATTACACAGTGTGTGCTGCCGGGGTGGTGTTGGAGGCAGATCTCTCTCTCTGACTATCTGTCCCTTAGGATGATGATGGTTCCTTTCAGTCAGTTAGTGGGGTTTATACCCCACTCCTCAGGAACAGCGTGTGCGTGAGTGGATTTTAGGTGAGTAGGGGGTTGCACAAGTCCAGACCCACCCTCTCGACATCCCCTCCCGGATCCAGCGGCATGGTGGGGTCCAAGACAGCTGGGGGAAGTTCTGTTGCAGTGAATGGCCAGACCAAGCTTCGATGCAAGGGATGCTCTTTCCGCACTTCACGGCACGTGTTCGTTAGATGGCTGTTGACCCTATGAGAGGGTTCATCCGCCCTTTGACAGGTCTTGTTTTTCGTCCTGCAGGGTGTCTAGCCACCCTCCTCACCAGGCAAGCCCAGTGGGGGAGCTGGTTTAGTCGCCGGCCAACTGACCATGAGACAGGTAGTACTGGGTTACGTGGTACCAGTAGCACTCAGACCAGTGACCTGAGAACAAGGCAGATACAATGGATGTGGTTGAGAGGCTTTTAGATAAGCCAGTGGATGTGAAGGGATATGGACATTGTGTCTGCAGAAGGGTTTCATTCAGGTTGGTGTTTGTGAGCCAAAGGGCCTGTTCCCTCTGCCGCGTGCCGTCCCATCCTGACACGTCGTGTCTTGCAACTCTGCCCATGACCACAAGGCACTACTGAGATTTTTGACGCAGAAACCAACCTCCTGTCCGAGGACTGTTTACACCTCTCATGACCTCAGTGAAACATCCAGCATAATCAAAGGTTGAGTGCAGGTGTGAGGAGTTGAGGACAAAGCGGGGTAGCTCTTACACAGAGCGGTGGGGCACCAAGGAGCGCTGAAGAACAAGGGGACCTAGGAATACAGGTCCATAACTCACTGAAAGTGGCATCACAGGTAGGCAAGGTTATAAAGAGAGCATTTGGCACATTTGCCTTCATATACAGTACCTATACAAAGTACTCATCCCCTGTGGAAGCTTTCATGTTTTATTGTTTTACAGCTTTAAATCACATGTGGATTTAATCTGGCTGTTTTTGACACTGATCAACAGCGAAAGACTCTTTTGGGTCCGAGTGAAAACAGATCTCTACAAAGTGATCTTAATTAATTACAAATATAAAACACAAAATAATTGATTGCGTAAGTATTCACCCCATTTATTATGACACACCAAATCATCACTGCTGCAGCCAATTGTTTTTAGAAGTCACATAATTGGTTAAATGGATCTCACCATGTGCAGTCAAGGTTTTCAAATGATTGAAGTAAAAACACACCTGTATCTGGAATGTCCAACTGCTGGTGAGTCAGTGTCCTGGCAAAAGAACACTCCAAGCAACTTGCAAAAAGGTCATTGAAAAGCACAAGTCAGGAGATGGACACAAGAAAATTTCCAAGTCGCTGAATATCCCTTGGTGTACAATTAAGTCAATCATCAGGAAATGGAAAGAATATGGCACAGCTGTAAATCTGCCTGGAGCAGGCCGTCCTCAAAAACTGAGTGACCAAGCAAGAAGGGGACTAGTGAGGGAGGTCAGCAAGAGACCTATGACAACTCTGGAGGAGTTACAAGCTTCAGTGGCTGAGATGGGAGAGACTGTGCATACAACGCTCTATTCTTGGCTGGTGCGGCTGTAATGAAACCAAATTTCCCTCGGGATTAATAAAGTATACCTACCTATCTATCTAACAACTGTTGCCCAGGTGCTTCACCAGTCACAGCTTTATGGGAGAGTGGCAAAGAGAAAGCCACTGTTGGGGGAAAAAAACTCACTTGGGAGGCTTGTGAAGGTAGAGGGTAAAATGAACGCAGCAAGATACGGGGAAATCTTGGAGGAAAACCTGATGCAGTCTGCAAGAGAACTGCAGTTTGGGAGAAGATTTTTTTTCCAGCAAGACGATGACTACGAGCATAAAGCCAAAGCTACACAGGAATGGCTTAAAAACAACAAGGTTAACTTCCTGGAGAGGCCAATTCAGAGTCCAGACCCCAATCCCATTGGGAATTTATGGCTGGACTTGAAAAGGGCTATTCACTCACGATCCCCATGAAATCTAAAAGAGCTTGAGCAGTTTTGTAATGAAGAAAGGGGGGAAAATTGCAGTGTCCAGATGTGCAAAGCTGATAGAGACTTCTCCATACAGACTCAAGGCTGTAGTTGCTGCCAAAGGTGCATCTACTAAATACTGACTTGAAGGAGGTGAAACACTTATGCAATCAATTATTTTGTGCTTTACGTTTGCAAATAATTTAGATCACTTTGTAGAGATCTGTTATCACTTTGACACAAAAGAAATTTTTTCTGATCAGGGTAAAAAAAAAGCCAATTTCAATCTACTGTGATTCAATGTTGTAAAACACAAAACATTAAAACTTTGAAGGAGGGTGAATGGGCTCTGTTATAGGCACTGTTTCAGAGTATTGAGTACAGTGGATGGGATGTAATGGTGAAGTTGTATAAGATCTTGGTGAGGCCTAATTTGGAGTATTGTGTGGGATTCTGATCATCTACCTACATAAAAGATGTTAATAAGATTGAAAGAGTACAGAGAAAATTTACAAGGATGCTGCCAGGACTTGAGGAGCTGAGTTATAGGGAAAGGTCGAATAGGTGAGGACTTCCTTCCCTGGAGAAGAGGAGATTGACAGGAGATTTGATAGAGGTACACAAAATGCAGGCTTTTCCACTGATGTTGGGTGAGACTAGAGCTGGAGGTCATAGGTTGAGGGTGAAAGGTGAAATATCTAAGGGGAACCTGACAGAGAATCTCTTTCGCCGAGAGTGTGAAATAAACTGCCAACACAATTAGTTCAGTTTCAGCATTTCAGAGAAGTTTGGATAAGTACATGGATAGGAGGGGGATGGTTCAGATACAGGTCGATGGGAGAGGTATGGGGGTCTGGTTCGGATGCAGGTCGATGGGAGAGGTATGGGGGTCTGGTTCAGATGCAGGTCGATAGGAGAGGTATTGGGGTCTCTGGTTCAGATGCAGGTTGATGGGAGAGGTATTGGGTTCTGGTTCAGATCAGGTCGATGGGAGAGGTATGGGGGTCACTGGTTCAGATGCAGGCAATGGGAGAGGTATGGGGGTCTGGTTCAGATACAGGTCGATGGAAGAGGTATGGGGGTCCCTGGGTCAGATGCAGGTTGATGGGAGAGTTATGGGGGTCTGGTTCAGATGCAGGTCGATGGGAGAGGTATGGGGGTCACTGGTTCAGATACAGGTCGATGGAAGAGGTATGGGGGGGTCTGGTTCAGATACAGGTCGATGGGAGAGGTATGGGGGTCCCTGGCTCAGATGCAGGTCGATGGGAGAGTTATGGGGGTCTGGTTCAGATGCAGGTCGATGGGAGAGGTATGGGGGTCTGGTTCAGATGCAGGTCGATGGGAGAGGTATGGGGGTCTGGTTCAGATGCAGGTCGATGGGAGAGGTATGGGGGTCTGGTTCAGATGCAGGTTGATGGGAGAGGTATGGGGGCCACTGGTTCAGATGCAGGTCGATGGGAGAGGTATGGGGGTCTGGTTCAGATACAGGTCGATGGGAGAGGTATGGGGGTCTCTGGTTCAGATACAGGTCGATGGGAGAGGTATGGGGGTCTCTGGTTCAGATGCAGGTCGATGGGAGAGGTATGGGGGTCTCTGGTTCAGATACAGGTCGATGGGAGAGGTATGGGGGGGTCTGGTTCAGATGCAGGTCGATGGGAAAGGTATGGAGGGGGATGGTTCAGATACAAGTCGATGGGAGAGTTATGGGGGTCTGGTTCAGATGCAGGTCGATGGGAGAGGTATGGGGATCCGGTTCAGATACAGGTCGATGGGAGAGGTATGGGGGTCTCTGGTTCAGATACAGATCGATGGGAGAGGTATGGGGATCTGGTTCAGATACAGGTCGATGGGAGAGGTATGGGGATCTGGTTCAGATACAGGTCGATGGGAGAGGTATGGGGGTCCCTGGCTCAGATGCAGGTTGATGGGAGAGGTGTTGGGGTCTGATTCAGATGCAGGTTGATGGGAGAGGTATGGGGGTCACTGGTTCAGATACAGGTTGATGGGAGAGGTATGGGGGTCTGGTTCAGATACAGGTCGATGGGAGAGGTATGGGGGTCACTGGTTCAGATACAGGTCGATGGGAGAGGTATGGGGGTCTGGTTCAGATACGGGTCGATGGGAGAGGTATGGGGGTCCCTGGCTCAGATGCAGGTTGATGGGAGAGGTATGGGGGTCTGGTTCAGATGCAGGTCGATGGGAGAGGTATGGGGGTCTGGTTCAGATACAGGTCGATGGGAGAGGTATGGGGGTCTCTGGTTCAGATGCAGGTCGATGGGAGAGGTATGGGGGTCTGGTTCAGATGCAGGTCGATGGGAGCAGGTATGGGGGGGTCTGGTTCGATGCAGGTCGATGGGAAGGTATGGAGGGGGATGGTTCAGATACAAGTCGATGATCAGGATGGGAGAGGTATGGGGGTCTGGTTCAGATGCAGGTCGATGGGAGAGGTATGGGGATCCGGTTCAGATACAGGTCGATGGGAGAGGTATGGGGGTCTCTGGTTCAGATACAGGTCGATGGGAGAGGTATGGGGGTCTCTGGTTCAGATACAGGTCGATGGGAGAGGTATGGGGGTCTGGTTCAGATGCAGGTTGATGGGAGAGGTATGGAGGGGGATGGTTCAGATACAAGTCGATGGGAGAGTTATGGGGGTCTGGTTCAGATGCAGGTCGATGGGAGAGGTATGGGGATCCGGTTCAGATACAGGTCGATGGGAGAGGTATGGGGGTCTCTGGTTCAGATGCAGGTCGATGGGAGAGGTATGGGGGTCTGGTTCAGATACAGGTCGATGGGAGAGGTATGGGGGTCTGGTTCAGATGCAGGTCGATGGGAGAGGTATGGGGGTCCCTGGCTCAGATGCAGGTTGATGGGAGAGGTATGGGGGTCTGGTTCAGATGCAGGTCGATGGGAGAGGTATGGGGGTCACTGGTTCAGATGCAGGTCGATGGGAGAGGTATGGGGGTCTCTGGTTCAGATACAGGTCGATGGGAGAGGTATGGGGGGGTCTGGTTCAGATGCAGGTCGATGGGAGAGGTATGGGGGTCTGGTTCAGATGCAGGTCGATGGGAGAGGTATGGGGGTCTGGTTCAGATGCAGGTCGATGGGAGAGGTATGGGGGTCTGGTTCAGATGCAGGTCGATGGGAGAGGTATGGGGGTCACTGGTTCAGATACAGGTCGATGGGAGAGGTATGGGGGTCTGGTTCAGATACAGGTCGATGGGAGAGGTATGGGGGTCTGGTTCAGATACAGGTCGATGGGAGAGGTATGGGGGTCACTGGTTCAGATACAGGTCGATGGGAGAGGTATGGGGGTCTGGTTCAGATGCAGGTTGATGGGAGAGGTATGGGGGTCTGGTTCAGATACAGGTCGATGGGAGAGGTATGGGGGTCTCTGGTTCAGATACAGGTCGATGGGAGAGGTATGGGGGTCTCTGGTTCAGATACAGGTCGATGGGAGAGGTATGGGGGGGTCTGGTTCAGATGCAGGTCGATGGGAGAGGTATGGGGGTCTGGTTCAGATGCAGGTCGATGGGAGAGGTATGGGGGTCTGGTTCAGATGTAGGTTGATGGGAGAGGTATGGGGGTCTGGTTCAGATACAGGTCGATGGGAGAGGTATGGGGGTCTCTGGTTCAGATGCAGGTCGATGGGAGAGGTATGGGGGTCACTGGTTCAGATACAGGTCGATGGGAGAGGTATGGGGGTCTGGTTCAGATACAGGTCGATGGGAGAGGTATGGGGGTCTGGTTCAGATACAGGTCGATGGGAGAGGTATGGGGGTCCCTGGCTCAGATGCAGGTCGATGGGAGAGTTATGGGGGTCTGGTTCAGATGCAGGTCGATGGGAGAGGTATGGGGGTCTGGTTCAGATACAGGTCGATGGGAGAGGTATGGGGATCTGGTTCAGATACAGGTCGATGGGAGAGTTATGGGGGTCTTGCTCAGATGCAGGTTGATGGGAGAGGTATGGGGGTCACTGGTTCAGATACAGGTCGATGGGAGAGGTATGGGGGTCTGGTTCAGATACAGGTCGATGGGAGAGGTATGGGGGTCTGGTTCAGATACGGGTCGATGGGAGAGGTATGGGGGTCCCTGGCTCAGATGCAGGTCGATGGGAGAGTTATGGGGGTCTGGTTCAGATGCAGGTCGATGGGAGAGGTATGGGGGTCTGGTTCAGATGCAGGTCGATGGGAGAGGTATGGGGGTCTGGTTCAGATGCAGGTCGATGGGAGAGGTATGGGGGTCTGGTTCAGATGCAGGTCGATGGGAGAGGTATGGGGGTCTGGTTCAGATGCAGGTTGATGGGAGAGGTATGGGGGCCACTGGTTCAGATACAGGTCGATGGGAGAGGTATGGGGGTCTCTGGTTCAGATACAGGTCGATGGGAGAGGTATGGGGGTCTCTGGTTCAGATACAGGTCGATGGGAGAGGTATGTCTGGTTCAGATACAGGTCGATGGGAGAGGTATGGGGTCTGGTTCAGATACAGGTCATCTGGTTCAGATCGGTTCAGATCAGGGATGGGAAGGTATGGGGGTCACTGGTTCAGATACAGGTCGATGGGAGAGGTATGGGGGTCACTGGTTCAGATACAGGTCGATGGGAGAGGTATGGGGGTCTGGTTCAGATACAGGTCGATGGGAGAGGTATGGGGGTCACTGGTTCAGATACAGGTCGATGGGAGAGGTATGGGGGTCTGGTTCAGATACAGGTCGATGGGAGAGGTATGGGGGTCTCTGGTTCAGATGCAGGTTGATGGGAGAGGTATGGGGGTCACTGGTTCAGATACAGGTCGATGGGAGAGGTATGGGGGTCTGGTTCAGATACAGGTCGATGGGAGAGGTATGGGGGTCCCTGGCTCAGATGCAGGTTGATGGGAGAGGTGTTGGGGTCTGGTTCAGATGCAGGTCGATGGGAGAGGTATGGGGGTCACTGGTTCAGATACAGGTCGATGGGAGAGGTATGGGGGTCTGGTTCAGATACAGGTCGATGGGAGAGGTATGGGGATCTGGTTCAGATACAGGTCGATGGGAGAGGTATGGGGGTCACTGGTTCAGATACAGGTCGATGGGAGAGGTATGGGGGTCTGGTTCAGATACAGGTCGATGGGAGAGGTATGGGGGTCTGGTTCAGATACAGGTCGATGGGAGAGGTATGGGGGTCACTGGTTCAGATGCAGGTCGATGGGAGAGGTATGGGGGTCTGGTTCAGATACAGGTCGATGGGAGAGGTATGGGGGTCTGGTTCAGATACGGGTCGATGGGAGAGGTATGGGGGTCCCTGGCTCAGATGCAGGTTGATGGGAGAGGTGTTGGGGTCTGGTTCAGATGCAGGTCGATGGGAGAGGTATGGGGGTCACTGGTTCAGATACAGGTCGATGGGAGAGGTATGGGGGTCTGGTTCAGATACAGGTCGATGGGAGAGGTATGGGGATCTGGTTCAGATACAGGTTGATGGGAGAGGTATGGGGGTCACTGGTTCAGATACAGGTCGATGGGAGAGGTATGGGGGTCTGGTTCAGATACAGGTCGATGGGAGAGGTATGGGTGTCTGGTTCAGATACAGGTCGATGGGAGAGGTATGGGTGTCTGGTTCAGATACAGGTCGATGGGAGAGGTATGGGGGTCACTGGTTCAGATACAGGTCGATGGGAGAGGTATGGGGGTCACTGGTTTAGATGCAGGTCGATGGGACCAGGCGGAGTTACCATTTGGCATGGACTTGGTGGGTCGAAGGGTCTGTTTCTATGCTGTAGAGCTCTCTATGTCCACCCACCCCAGACATTCTCTCTCCTCCGCTCCCCATCGCACAGAAGCACCTAGCACCAGGCTGAAGAAGAGCTTCGACCTCACTGTTAAAGAACTATTAAATGGATCTTGGTACAATCAAATGGACTTTTGACCTAACAATCTACCTTGTGATGACCTTGTTACTAGCATCATCTTTATTATCCCTGACATATACCATGAAATTTGTTGCTTTGTGGGAGTAGTGGAGTGCCGGACATAAAAACAAAATTGCTCTGAGCAAAAGAAGTAAATACATTATGTGAAAGAGGAATAGTGAGGCAGTGTTCATGGGTTCACTGACTGTTGAGAAATCTAATAGTGGAGGGGAGATACAGTAGCTGTTTCTCAAACATTGAGTGAGTGTCTTCAGGCTCCTGTACCTCTTTCCTGATGGTAGGTGTGAGAAGAGTCCTTGGCCCAGACGGTATACACTATCAAGGTCACCTTACTAACTGGCTGTTTTGCTGCTGATACTTTGTGCAGCAATGAAGATCCTTCTTCATTGCTTTTTCCGTAACAATTTTTTAATTTTGTCCAGTCATGGTTGTTTAGCCCTGAGCTGAACCCCCAAACCTGGAGGACCTATGGACTGCTTTTAGTCTGGCCTCTACCCTTTGACCTGTTTGGCATGGGTGTCCCTGCCAGGAATCAAAGCACAAGGCCCCAACTCCAGCCGATGTAACCCTCCGGGTTGTTGAGGCACACAAGTCTCCAAACTCAACGACAAGGCTGTGGTCCTCTTGGAGGATGGTGTATCAAGAATCATCTGCATTCACCATATGTATTTTCGGAATTTGCTGTGGTGTGTAAACAACATTTAATGATCATAAAGAATTATATAAAAATAATTTGAGATTAAGGTATTGATAATGAAAAAATGTGCATAAATACACAAATACCAGCAGGTATTATCAATGTAAACAGCATTATACAGTACAGTTTAAAGTGTTTACAGTGCCGTGACTGAGGGGGTGGCGATGACTAACTGGAAGGGTTGAACAGATTAACTGGCAGGGGGAAGAAACTTTTTAGATGGCACAGTTATTGTTTTAATAGCCCGGTAACATTTGTAATGAACACACACTGAATGCTGAGGAACTCAGCAGGCCAGCCAGCAGCTATGGAAAAAAAAGCACAGTTGATGTTTCAGGCTCTGACCCAAGGGCCTACTGAAGGGCCTCGGCCTGAAGCATCAACTGTTCACTCTTTCCCATAGATGCTGCCTGGCCTGCCAAGTCTCTCCAGCATTGTGTGTACATGTTGCTCTGGATTTCCAGTATTTTCTCTCGTTTGACACGTGATGAAATAGCCTGTATGTCTGGCATGCAAAACAAAACTTTTCACCATCAGAGACGAGAGATCTTGCAGGTGCTGGAAATCTCCAGTAACTCTCACAAAATGCTGGAGGAACTCTGCAGGCCAGGCAGCATCCATGGAGAGGAATAAATGGTCGGCGATCTGGGCTGGAAAGGGAGGAGGCAGAAGGGCACAAGCTGGCAGGTGACAGGTGAGGGGGAAGATGGGTGAGGTACGAGGGAGGGGTGATGAAGGGAGAAGTTGGGAGGGGAGGGGGAAGGTATCTAATAGGAAAGGAGAGTGAAACATGGGAGAAAGGGAAGGAGGTGAAAGTTAGAGGGAGGTGATGGGCAGCTCATGAGGGTGAGGAGGGGTGGGAGAGCCACCAGAATGTGAGGAAGGTTGTAGGGAAAACAGAAGGGTATGGTTACAGGAAATTAGAAAAATTGGTGTTCATGCTGTCAAGTTGGAGGCCACCCAGACGGAATGTGAGGAGTTAATTTTATTATTTAGAGACAGTGTGGATCAGGCGCTACCGACCCACCGAGCTGCACCGCCCAGCAACCCGCTGATTTAACCCCCGCCTAATCAGAGGACAATTTACACTGACCGATTAACCTACTAACCAGTAGGTCTTTGGAGTGTGGGAGGAAACCCATGCGCTCACGGGAAGAAGGTACCAACTTTCTCACAGATAGTGCAGGAATTGAAGTCCGAACCCCAAAGCCTCAAGCTGTAATAATGTGGCACTTTGCTCCTCCAGCCTGAGAGTGGCCTCATCATGACAGCAGAGGCGGACAAGGACGGACATGTCGGAATGGGAAATTTAGTCGGAGTGGGGTTTTTCACTTTGGGACGTTCCAGGACAATTCACCGATAAATGTTCTGTGTTGGCAGGTGTAATCCAATCCTTTGCTGGCTTCACTGACTACTTCACGGCGATGGTCCAGGAAGGCTGGTACCCACTGCTGTGCATCGGACTACGGGCACAGTGGGAAGATCAGAGTTTAAATTCCCTGCAGGACAGCTACGGACAGGAGTGGGTAGGTCTTCCGTATCCAAGAACGAGCCGCATACATCTGCAGTAATCTGACGCATTTATCCACTTGCCTAGATTCAGTACAGTAACGAGCCCTTCCAGCCCAACGAGCCTGCGCTGCCCAGTTACCAATTCGCCTGCCAGCCTGCACATCTGTGGGATGTGGGAAGCAGAGCACCCAAAGGAAACCCACGTAGTAATGTCAAGAAGATGAAAACCCCCGTCAGACAGCGCCGGAATTGAATCCAGGCCACTGGCACCACAAGAGCGCCATGCCACCGTGCCCCCGCCCCGCACGTTGATCTACGAGGATGCTGCTGGGACTCGAAGCACTGAGCTATAGACAGAGGTTGAGCAGGCTGGGACTTTAATCCTTGGAGTGTAGGAGACTGAGGGGCAACCTTACAGATGTGTGTAACACCATGAGGGGCCGAGACAGGGTGAATGCACACAGTCTTTGTGCATGAACCTGTCGACCTTCACTAATCCTTTCCGATGCACCACGGACAGTATCCTGTCCGGATGCATCACAGTTTGGTAGGACTGCCTCTCGGTTCATGACCACAAGAGACTGCAGAGAGTTGTGGACACAGCTCAGCACGTCACAGAAACCGAACTCCCCTCCGTCTACACTTCTCACTGGCTTGGTAAAGCGGCCGACATAATCAAAGACCAGTCAGCTGGTGGCACAGTGAGATCAGCGCCGGGCTCGAGAACGGAGGTTCCCGAGTTCGATCCAGTGACAGACCGCTCCCGAGCGCACTCTCCATCTGGGCAGGGTTGATGTCGAGCTCGCACCTCGACCTCGTAAAAAAGCACGGCCACCTCCAGTTTAAGTTCCCACGCGGAATATTATGGAGGATCAAATACCAATCACACACCCCAGACATTCTCTCTCCCCCCCAAATCAGGCAGAACATACAAAAGCTTGAAAGCTCGTACCACCAGGCTCAGGGACTGCTTCTATCCCGCTGTTTTAAGACTATTGAATGGTCCCCTAGGTGGACTCTGGACCTCACAATCTACCTTGTAATGACCTTGCACCTTATTGTCTGCCTGCACTGCACTCTCTCTATAGCTGCTACACTTTATTCCGCACTCTGTTATTGTTTACCTTGTTCCACCTCAATGCACTGTGTGATGATCTGCATGAACAGTGTGCAAGACAGGCTTTGCACTGTATCACAATGCATGTGGCAAAAACAAACCAATTCCAATACAGTTTCCCAAGAACTAGAGGGCACAGGTTTAAGGTGAAAGGGGGAGATTTAATTGAATCAGAATATAGTTTATTATAACTGACATATGTCATAAATTTGTTATTTTGTGGCAGCAAGACTGTGCAAGACATAACGATGACTGTAAGTTACAAAAATAAATAAATTGTGCGAATGAGGAAGCTGAGGGCAATGTTTTCAGCCAGAGGGTGATCCATATGCGGAACGAGCTGCCAGAGGACGTGGTTGAGGCAGCTACATTAACAGCAGTTAGAAAACACTTGGACAGGTACAGTGATAGGAGGGATACAGGCCAAAGCAGGCAATTGGATAGGAAAGTGCAATGCACGCGCGCGCACACACACATTCACACACAATGCTGGATGAACTCAGCAAGGCAGGCAGCGTCAGTGGAAGAAATGGACAGTCGGTTTAGACCAGGCTTAGAGGAATAATGAGAATGGTGGTCAGTGTGGACCAGTTGGCCCAAAGGCCCATTTCTCTGTGCACTGTGGAATTGGAATTGGTTTATTATGGTCACATTATGGTACAACATTCTGGTTTATTATGGTACAACTAGAGAAAGTGTAGTGCAAGGTGCCAAATCATAGTGAGGTAGATTACAAGGTCAAGAGTCCATCTTATCCTACTAGAGAACTGTTCAATGGTCTGATAACAGCAGGGTAGAGGCTGTCCTTGAGCCTGGGGGTACGTGTTTTCAAGCTGTTGTATTTTCTTTCTGATGGAAGAGAAGGAGAAGAGAGAATATCCGGGGTGGGTGGGGTCTTTGATTACTCTGGCTGCTTTACTGAGGCAGCAGGAAGTGCAGACGGAGTCCATGGAGGGGAGGCTGGTTTCTGTGATGTGCTGAGGTGTCCACAGCTCTCTGCAGTTTTTTTATTTACAGTCACAGGCCGAGTAGTTGCCACACCAAGATGGGACGCTTTCTATGGTGCTTCGATAAAAATCAACGAGGATCGATAGGGACATGCAGAACTTCTTTGGCGTCCTGCGGACGTTGAAGTGTTGGTGAGCTTTCGTGGCTGTGACATCACCACGGTCGGACCAGGACAGGTTATTGTTGGTGATGTTCAGTCCTGGGAGCCCCAGTGGCAGGAGTGGGCCGGGAGCTCCCCCCGTGTGGCGGGAGTGGACTGGTACTGCTCTCTCTCTCTCTCCCCCCTGGCTCAGCCCACCTCCGATTTGTGTCCCCCACCAGACTTACTGGCAGCGGAGATACCAGCAGTACACTTGCTACACCGTCTTTTTCATCAGCATCGAGATGTGCCAGATAGCTGACTGCCTCATCAGGAAGACGCGCCGCCTCTCCATGTTCCAGCAAGGGGTCTTCAGGTGAGGTTGTCCAGTTTGTCAGATGCCCATGTCTACGTGTGCCATGTAAAACTTAACTACAGTAACATTACAGGCACATAGCATCACAGACACAACAGTCACAAGAAAAAGATAACTTGTACGAGAAAGAACACCACTAGCATGAAGGGAGCTGTGTAGGGGGTGGAGAGGGGGGGGTGTAGGGGTGGAGCGGCTCTCAGAAATGGGGAGTGAAGTAGGGGCTGGAGGATGTTGCACTGTGTGAACTGACTGGGTTGTTTTGCACTTCATGTCTCTGCAGAAACAAGGTGCTGCTGTCTGCCATCATCTTCCAAGTGCTGCTGGGTAACTTCCTGTGTTATTGTCCCGGGATGCCCAACATCTTCAACTTCATGCCCATACGGTGCGTACGCCTTGCGTAGAGCTGAGTACGAAACCTGTTACAGCCGGTAACCCCTACGCCTCTCCCTGTCTGAGATCCCTTCTGGTCCTTACACCCTTTGCTGTCTCTGAGAGACCACGGTAGTGCAGTGACTAGCACAACACCAACAGTGCCAGCGACCCGGTTCAATCGTCGCTGCTGCTGTAAGGAGCTTGTACTTTCTCCCTGTGACTGCACGGGTTTCACCTGGGTGCTCTGGGTTCCTCCAACAGCCCAGAGATGTACAGTTGGTAGGTTAATTGGTCTCTGTAAATTGTCCTGTGGTTAGGGTAGGGTCAAATCTGGGGTTGCTGGGTGGAGTGGCTCGAAGGGCAAATTCTACACAGTACTTCAATTAATAAAAAGACCGTAAAACATAGGAGCAGAATTAGGCCATTTGGCTCATTGACTCTGCTCTGCCATTCCATCATAGTTATACATTTTTTTCCAGTCCATTCCAGAATCTATTGATTATTGAAAGATCACTACTAATGCCTCCACAATCTCTTCAGCCACCCCTTTCTGGAGCGTAGACCATCTGGTTCGGGTAACTTATCAGACCTTTCACCTTCCCAAGCACCTTCTCCTTAGTAATAGCAACTACTTCTGTGCGCCCCCCCCCCCCGCCCCCGACACTCTCAAATTTCTGGCATACTGCTGGTGTCTTTCACAGTGAAGAATAATGCAAAATACTTGTCCATTTCTTTAAGCCCTGTTGCTACCTCTCCAGTGTCATTTTCCAATGGTTCACTATCCACTCTTGCTTCTCTTTTATTCTTTATATATTTAAAAAAAAATAACTTTTGGTGTCCCCTTTTATATTATTGGCTAACTCGCCTTTGTATTTCATCTTCTCTCCCCCTCTGGCATTTTAGTTGTCTTCTGTTGGTTTTTTTTAAAACTTCCCAATCTTCTAGCTCCCCACTAATTTTTGCTACATTATATACCCCCTCTTTTACTTTTATACTGTTCACTTCCCTTGTCAGCAATGGTTACGTCATCCTCCCTTTAGAATACTACTTCTTTGGGATGAATCTATCCCGTGCCTTAAAAATTGCTTCCAGAAACTCAAGGCATTGCTGTCCTACCGTCACCCCTACCAGTGTCTCCTTCCAATCAACTTGAACCAGCTCCTCTCTCATGCCCCTTCCTTTACGCCACTGTGATACTAATAAGTCAGATTTTAGCTTCTTCCTGGCTGAATTCCATCATATTATGATTGCTGTTTCCGAAGGGTTCCTTTACCTTAAGCTCCCTAATCAATTCTGGTTCATTACACGGCACTCAATCCAGAACTGCTGATCCCCTAATGGGCTTGACTACCAGCTGCCTTAAAAAGCTAAATCATAGGCATTCTACAAATTCCCTCTCCTGGGATCCAGCACCAACTTGATTTCCTAATCTACCTGCATATTAAAGTACTCCCATCATAACATTGCCCTTTTGACACACCTTTTTATGATCTCCCGTTGAAATTTGTCACCCACATCCTGGCTACTGTTTTGTGGTCTGTAGAATAACTCCCATCAGGGTCTCTTTAAGCTTTCAGTTTCTTAACTCTACCCACAAGGATTCTACATTTTCCAGTGCTATGTCACCTCTTTCGAAGGATTTGACTTCATTTTTTTTTACCAACAGAGCCACCCACCCGCTCTGCCTGTCCTTTTGATACAATGTCTATCCTTGGAGGTTAAACTACCAACTGAAATCTTCTTTCAGCTATGGCTCTGTGATGCCCACATCATACCTGAATCTCTAAACATAATTTACCTTGTTCTGCATACTGCGTGCATTCAGATATGACACTTTCAGTTCTGTCAACACACATCAAAGTTGCTGGTGAACACAGCATCTCTAAGAAGAGGTACGGTTGATGTTGAGATGCTGCCTGGCCTGCTGCGTTCACCAGCAACCTTGATGTGTGTTGCTTGAAATTCCAGCATCTGCAGATTTCCTCGTGTTTGCACTTTCAGTTCTGTGTTCGTCACCCTTTTCAATTTTGCCTTCACATTTCTGGAAGTTAAATTCTTATCTCTTGTTAAACTTTTTCTCTTTTAATTTATTCTGGACACTTTCATAAACTCTCTAGCACTTCCCTTCATTTTACTTGATCCTCACGTTTTTCCCCCCCAAAACTTTTGAACCAACTTTCCCAGAACTGGAATACTCTGACCCTGGCAATATCTGGGGGTCTCCGGGGAATCTCCTCTGCTCCCTCTCTAGTGCAGTCACCTCCTTCCTACAGTGCGGTAACCAGAACCGTACACAGTACCCCAGCTGTGAGCACAGGAGATGGCAAACACTGCAATCGAGAGCAATGTACGATCTGCTGGAGGGACTCTGGGTCAAGCTGCATCGGTGGGGAGTTGGGTGGTTGATACTTTAGGCTGAGACCCTGCATTGATGCTTTGTATGGTTGCACCCTCCCCCCCTCCCCAACCCTTATACCCCCATCCCAACCAGCGAAGGCAAGTATCCTGGATATCTTCACCTCCTCATCTACCTGTACCTTTACAAACCCCTTTTTACACATCCACCACAGTTCCTTGGTAAGGCAACTGCTCTGCCCGTGACCGCAAATGACTGTCGAAAGTTGTGGACACAACTCGGCACATCACAGAAACCAGCCTCCCCTCCACGGACTCTGCCTACATTTCTCGCTGCCTCGGTAAAGCAGTCAGCATAAAGACACGACCCACCCCGGACATTCCCTCTTCCACCCCTCCCTGTGAGCAGAAGATACAAAAGCCCGAAAGCTCGTACCACCAGGCTGTTACGCTCTTGCACTGCACTCTCTATCGCTGTGGCACTCCTCTGCATTCTGTTACACACCTGACCGCACCAGCCCCCAGGGTTTAGATGCTCCGGTTCGCTGGAGTGTGGATAACTGGCGTGATCCCTTTGAAGATCCAGGCCCGCTCTGCTAATTGGCAGCCTTGTTTTGGCACCGAGATTCGGACATTTAAAGAGCACCTGAACTCCGGTTCGGTACTCAACCTTGGCTCATTCTGTGATTGCATAAAGGATTTCTGTCTCGTTTGGATTCTCATCTAGTCTCGTCAGGTTCTGGGCTAGCATCTAATCAAGAACCTGTTCTCGTCTCAGTCTCAATTCTAGTCTTGGATACTCAAGTACCTGGGTCCTTACCATCCTCGCCTGGGCCTCGTCTCAGTTACTGTCTCACCCTGTTCTCAGTGCTCTGTAATGATCTCATCTGCATGAACAAAGATGAAAGATTAGCTTGCACGTGGAAACAGAGTGAAATGTTTCATTTGCATCAGCGGCCAATGTGCCGGGGGCAGCCCGCACCTATGCTTCTGGTGCCAGCATAGCTCGCCCACCGCTCCCTACTGTACCCCCAACCCGCACTCCCTACTGTACCCCCAACCCGTACATCATCAGAAAGTGGCGCAGTCACAGGGCGAAGCTACAAACAGCAGGGGGAGTTGAACCCATGTTACTGGTGCTGCAAAACACTATACTAACCACTGTGCTGTGCTCTGCTAACAGCCCCAGAATACAGGACAAGCTTTACACTGAACCTCGGTATGTGTGACAATAGTAATCCAATCGCAGTCCTCGGATTCGTACACATCCTCGGTCCATCCACACTGCCAATAGCCCCACCAATTACTGCGGGATACCCCTATCCCACTTCCCAACTTCTGGGATAATATTTCACGTGGTATTGACCTACGATGTTGGTGAGTATGAGGGATGGGGGAGTAGTTGGCACAGTAACGTAATAGGCTGTGGTTCTTCTTCTGCAGAGGGCAGTGGTGGCTCGTACCGATGCCTTTTGGCTTATTGATATTCATTTACGACGAGATTCGGAAGCTGGGAGTTCGACGACATCCTGGCAGTGAGTACTGAAGGAACTGTTCCATCTCACATACATGTACTCCCTCTGCACCGTCCCATCACACGCTCCCGGGGTCAGACAGAGTGAAACTCCCTCTGGACCGTCCCATCACACTCTCTCGGGGTCAGACATGGAGTGAAGCTCCCTCTACACCATCCCATCATACTCTCCCGGGGTCAGACACAGAGTGAAGCTCCCTCTGCACAATCCCATCACACACTCCTGGGGTCAGACAAAGTGAAGTTCCCTCCACACCGTCCCATCACACACTCCTGGGGTCAGACATCGGGAGAAGCTCACTTCGCATCACCCCATCACACTCTCCCAGGGTCAGACACAGAGTGAAGCTCCCTCCACACCATCCCATCACACACTCCCGGGGTCAGACACAGAGTGAAGCTCCCTCCACACTGTCCCATCACACACTCCTGGGTCAGGCACAGAGTGAAGCTCCCTCCACACACTCCTGGGTCAGGCACAGAGTGAAGCTCCCTCCACACACTCCTGGGTCAGGCACAGAGTGAAGCTCCCTCCACACTGTCCCACCTCACACTCCCAATCCAGATCACTCTGGTAACTACCTGTTTCGCTTCCAGCTTCCTTTAAAACTGAAATTCTCTCTCTCTCTCTCTCTCTCCATAGGTTGGTGGGACAAAGAACTTTATTACTAAAATGCCTACAACTCAGCCACAAGCCTCAAAGCCAATCCCTGATTTTATTTGCCAGATTTTCCTAGTGCAGACAACTTATTTATGAAGTGCGTGTTAATCATTGTCTCCATGTGCAGGGTTGTGAGATTTGGTGAGTGTGATTGAGAAGGCAGCTTAATGCAGTGTCTTGGAAGCTAATCATTGTAGAATAAATCTCATTTTAACACAAAATTCAGGACAGACCTTTGTCATTGTGTCATGCAACATAACACACTTCAGCTGGGAGCAGGTCCACAACTTCCAGAGCTGGTGGCAGGTCTCATGCACACAGCTGATGGAGTGAGACCAATGGGGTGCAGGAACATGGGGACCAGAAATGCGCACAGTGCTCCCGGCCTGGGTCTGACTCAGGGTCCGGAACTGTGCGCAGTGCTCCCGGTGTGGGTCTGACCCAGGGATACGGAGACTGGAACTGTGCACGGTGCTCCCAGCCTGGGTCTGACCCGGGGATACGGAGACTGGAACTGTGCCCAATGCTTCTGGTGTGGGTCTGACCCGGGGATACGGAGACTGAAACTGTGCACGGTGCTCCCAGCCTGGGTCTGACCCGGGGATACGGAGACTGGAACTGTGCAAGGTGCTCCCGGTGTGGGTCTGACCCAGGGATACGGAGACTGGAACTGTGCACGGTGCTCCCGGCCTCGGTCTAACCCGGGGATACGGAGACTGGAACTGTGCACGGTGCTCCTGGTGTGGGTCTGACCCGGGGATACGGAGACTGGGACCGTGTGGGTCTGACCCAGGGATACGGAGACTGGGACCGTGCACGGCGCTCCCGGCCTGGGTCTGACCCGGAGATACGGAGACTGGAACTGTGCACGGTGCTCCCGGCCTCGGTCTGACCCGGGGATACGGAGACTGGGACCGTGTGGGTCTGACCCAGGGATACGGAGACTGGGACCGTGCACGGCGCTCCCGGCCTGGGTCTGACCCGGAGATACGGAGACTGGAACTGTGCACGGTGCTCCCAGCCTGGGTCTGACCCGGAGATACAGAGACTGGAACTGTGCACGGTGCTCCCGGCCTGGGTCTGACCCAGGGACGTGGAGACAGGAACTGGGCATTCTAAGCCAACTAATAGTTGCCATTTCACACACTCATCATTCCAAGTCTCCCTAATGAAAAATAAATAGTAAAGCTTGGATCAAGATTGATGTTTAATCACTGTATTAACAATGGTGGCTACATCCGATCAGTTACGTATCCACAATCTGTCAGCTTCTCCTCCTCAGACTAGTTTAGGACCTTGTGTGCTTGGAGCAGATCAACTTCCGCTTCGGAAAAACCCTCCGGCATGGTGTGTTGGGAAGCCCCACCAGTTCTGTGCAACACCCAGCGCACAAGTCGAAATACATTCCGGCTCCTAAAGCAATGAATGATTGGAGGTGTGGGGCAAGAGTCCAAATCTGCTTCCCTCACCCTTCCACCATACTGGAACGGTTCACAGAACCTTGGAGGTGGGTTCTCCTGGGAGCTGTGTCTGTCCTCCTCGGAGCAGATTACGAAGATGCAGTGAGGGGGTAATTGAAGGGTGGTGGGCTGGGACAGGGGGTTGGATACCTTCCCCAGGGGTCGGGAGAATGGAGGGACTCAGTGATCGGTTAGATGGGTGGCAAATCTAGAATCCAAGAGGGAGGGAGGGGGAGGATCAGGAATGGGGAGAGATCTGGGGAAGGGGAGGCAGCGAGAGAACGTGGGGGCGGGAGACAGTGGCCCTGCCCTGCCCTGCGCCCACCCATCAAGGTCAGTTGCCATGTACGAGACTGACGTAGAGCAGAAGTGCGCTGAGGGAGACGGCGCCAGTGACGGCTGCTTTCACCAGCAGCGCCATCCAGCTGCCCAGCACGAAGATGTGAATGACAGACCTGTAGGGGGATGGGAGAAAGGTCGGAGTGAGTTACAGAAAGTCAACACAGGACGTCGTTCCCCCCCACACCAACACCCCTCTGCCCAGCCCCCCTCAGCACACCTCCTGGTGCAGGTGGAGAGACAGCGGGGATAGAGAGTGAGAGAGACAGACAGACGGACAATGTCGGAGAAAGTTATAACCCAGGCTCCCGGCTGGTACACTCACTCCATGAGGAAGAGTTTGTAGACACTGAGCCCCAGTAGAATGGCGATGGGCAGGCGGTAGTGCTTTGGTAAGTCATATCTGGAGAACATCCACACCAGGCCTGCCATTGCCACATAGTGAACCTGCGGCAGAAAGGAGCAGAGACATGATCAGCGGCTGTCCAACCCCTTCTTCCTCGGATGGTCTCCCACCATACACAGCCCAGCACCGCAACGTTACCACCCAGCTGCCTCACAGAACTGCAGCACATTCCTGACATCTATGCATAAAAAGCCCTTTGAATACCCACCTATGTAGTTCAGTACTTGAAAACACACACTACCCCTCTCGTCATTTTATAAAGACAGTTTATTTATTAACAGAGAAGTAAATGCTGCTGTCTCATAGGCAGAGATACGGGTTCAATCCCAAAATAGATAAGTGCAGACATAGTGGAACAGAGAATGTGCAAACTCCACCCACAAATGAACCCACACTGGGGTTTAGGACACACACACACCCACCCTGACTGGGGGAGGAGGAGGAAGAGTCTGTCTGTCTGTCTCTCACACACACACACACCCACCCTGACTGGGGGAGGAGGAGAAGGAAGAGTCTGTCTGTCTCTCACACACACACACCCACCCTGACTGGGGGAGGAGGAGAAGGAAGAGTCTGTCTGTCTCTCACACACACACACACCCTGACTGGGGGAAGAGTCAAGAGTCAGTGTCTGTCTCTGTCTGTGTCCCTCTCACACACACACACTGACCCTGACTGGGGCAGGAATCTCTCTCTCTCACTGTCTGTCTCTAACACAGACACACACACACACACACACATACTGACTGGGGGAGGAGTCTCTCTCTCACACACACACACACACACACACACATAGACATACGTAGACACAGACCCAGACCCACACAGATACAGACACAGACAGACCCTGACTGGGTGAGGAGCATCTCTCTCACACACAGACCCTGACCCTGACTGGGCAGGAGTCTCTCACACACACACACACACACACATAGACATACGTAGACACAGACCCAGACCCACACAGACAGACC